>NW_008825557.1:2623340-2631450 GCF_000699105.1 Pygoscelis adeliae
TTTTCTTAATATTCCAAATACACAGAGCAACATTCCAAAGAAGAAAAAAAAAAAAGAAAACAAAACAGGCGGGGGGGCACAAATGCAAGTCTATGTCCAAGAACAACATTTCTTGTAATAGGAGGCTAAAGGATCGCAGCATAGGAGAGACTTGGATCATCAATTTCCATTAGAACAATACACAACAGTTTGTGTATCAATCTTTGGCAAAAAGATTTTGAACAAGCTGTAATACCTACCAACTTACATTTATACAGAAGACAATTCAAGAAAGGAATTCACATTTATTTTTTAAAATCTGTAGGTTCAACATTTCTTTCCCTCTTTCTTTTTCAGTGCTTTCAAAAAGTACATGAGTGTATTACAAAAGTTTAGAGACAATTATTCTAGAAGAGGTTCAAAGCATAAGGAGATATTTTGGCTGAACTAACATTAATCACGTTATGAACTAGTCCAAAGGCTGCCCTCTGGCGGAACCTCAACAATACGTATTTACTTTGAAAGCTAAAAATGTTAAGAGGCTTCTACTTTTCACTTTATTAAAACAAAACAAACCAAACCCCAAACCCCCAAACCTTAAAGATGCAGCATGTGGCCCAGTACATTTCTATTTTGAGTTCTTGAAATTCTACCTACCTACCTCACCAAACACATGGCTCGACCGAAGATAGTATCACATCTTAAAACTGCAGCTGGGATTCCAACTAAAATAAGCTAGTCCTTTTCTGTAGTTGCTAGTTCATTAAAAGCACTTACTTTGCAGTTTTCTTTTTGTGCCTGTTCTTTGTAATAGCAATTACAAATAAAATACCCAAAAACTCCCAGCTTTTATAACAAAGCCACACGAATTTCAAAGAAAGAGTATTTATTCCTAATCTCCTCAAGTGATTTAGGTTACTTTTCACTGTCCTTCGATATGAAGAGCAGTCACTGTCTCTTAGCTCCATAATCACAGTAGTTAAACCAACTTTGAAATTTATCATAATCGCATTTGAACTTGATGTCTAAATGCTGATGCGTACAGAAAGGTCAGATTCTTCTATACCAGGTTGGCCAAAAGGCTGTCACATTATTTTTTTTTTCCACATTCTGAATACTAGCATTGCTGTATTTGTTAAGCATGCAGGTTTCTTACCCAAAATGCTTCTCCCTCACTACCCCATTACAAAACAACCATCCTCTCCCCTTTAAAAAAAGAAAATCACCAAGTACCTAACTTTACTTGACATTCCACACCTGTAACTAAAATAATGACCCTCCTCAATTTGGTGGCAATCAATTCAAGTAAGAAATGGTACGCTTTCAACTGGGTAAGTGGCAAGCTTAGGCTGAAGTACTTGTCTGAATATCTACAGTCATTAAAAACAGGTTTAAGGAATTCTGTACCTTACTGTAGCAATTCACTAGTGCAACAGTTGTATGAAAAAAAACTATTCTAATTACTCAGTTGTATTTTGACTTCACTGGTAAAAATGGAGGTAGAAACTAAAATTTGAGAATTGCTGACCGATGAAAAGTATGCGGGTCAAAACACAATTTTGGAACAAGTGGAAATACTGCAGGCCACTAACAAGTTTATGATAATTTAATTTTGCAAATTGACAGAAATTCTGTCAAGTTCTTAAAGAAAATCGTGCATACTTACTTCTCTCTAATATTTCTGTAATTCCAGCATTATCTGCTTCAAGTTCCATTTTAAATTTAGCGAGCTCCTGGTCCAATTTTCTCAAATGACGGTCTACCTGTTTTTGAGACAAAGCAACAATAAATAGCAACAATAAATATTGCTAAATATTTCCCTTCCAGCAGTTCTCCGTCATGCAGCACTAAGCACATATAAAACCACACAGAAGCATAACTTTTCGGTCACCTGCATTTCCCTAACTCAGCAGAGATACTAGAATTAACACCAAAATAGCCCTGTTGCTCCTAAGCTGTGCGGTCAATCACAGGGTACAATAAGGCTGCATAATGGCTCAGCAGCTAGAAACCCTCCTCTTACTGTAGGCAATGTTCCAAGATGCAATGTTAAGTGTTTCTTTTGAGAAAAAAGATTAAAAGGACTTGGGGGTGTTGTGGGTATGGGTATAGAAAGGGGAGGAGAAAGAACAGCACATGACATGCACTTTAGAAGAGGTTGGGCTGCATGGGGAAATTGCAAGTTTACTGAATTGCAATTTGTATGCCACTATACACATCGGTAAGCTTAAGTATTGAGTAGAAGGGTCTCTAAACTGAAAATGTGAAGAGTCCTGTGCGTTTGAGTAAAGTATGACATGCTCTTGGGTATTGAAAATTACCTTAAAAAAAAATTAAACTTAATTATCATATATCATGGAAATATCACTATGTTCCAAATGCTTTCCTCATCTGGAGTCATACAGCAGAATACTGTACCTATCTCTAAACTATTAAAAATTGAACAGGTTTTTGCAGTTACCAGCTAACCAAAAGAGAGAGCGTAAAGTTCCAACTTATGGAACTAACTTTTGGTTAGTTGAAATGGAACTAAAGCAGACAAGAAATACTTGGTTTGTGTCTACTATATTTTAGTGCAGTCTGACTTGCAGGTTCTGTTCTCTGAGAAAATGTAAAATAAATATACTTAAAATTCAAAATCCACATGCTATAAGGAAGAGTAACTTGCTCGTGGTCTCTTTTCAGAAAAAAATAACTCCGACAAAATCAACATGCATGAAAACCTCAGGATTTCTAAAATTATTTCTGCATGTTCTGTATTTAAGTGACACTTACTACCCAAAGCAAAAAAAAATTCTTAAAAGACAATAAAATATTAAATGTTTCTTTCACCAGCAAAAATATCTTTATGTAGCTGACATAACAGTACAGGTAGCACAGTTGTAGTGCTTATGTTTAGAACTCCTTTGGGCATAAATTTATGCAATTCACCACAAGCCTTCTGTCTACTTACCAAATCATATATTTGATTAGCCAGTTGCACTTTTTCATCTGCATCTTCCAGAGCCTTATAATAATCCTGTTATAAAGAGAATTTTTTTTTTAAATTATGAATGTAACTGAATTCATTTCAGTCATTTTAAACTATTGTTATCCAGCACAAAATGTAAGTTAAAAGGAGAAATTCAAGTCAGTCTTCAGAAAGACTGTGAAACTCTACTGTAAACAACAACCAGCTAAACTTTAGATGAGAGATGTATTACACATCAATTTATTGTTTGTGCCTTAGAAAAAGCCGAACTACAAGATGTGGACACTTCCTCCTACAGTGATATTTAGATTTCTGCAAGAAATGCTACAAGAGTAGAAACAGTCTTGGATTTATTTTATATTACACAGCATAAGGTTATGGACTCAAAATGAGATGATGCCTTTTACTCTGTGTGGATCTTTAGGACCACTGCAGATGCTACTACCCTTCAAAATGATGCTAAACGGTACTGTGAGGGGAGGCCTTTCCAGCACTGTAGTTAAATAGAGATAATGATGTATATATTTTATAGTTTAAATTATTTTAAAACACATGTATATAACTCATGTTATTACTCTAGAATTAAACAGGTTTAAGTACCTTTTTAGTCTCAATTTCCACTGAAGAGTATCTTGCTTAGGCAAAAACTACTCGGAATTTTGGTCCAACTAAAGTCAAAAGCGAATTTTTCATTTACTCTAATGAAGTCAGAGCTTTGACGACTTCTTTTTTTAAATATAGAAATCTATTTGTATTAATTAAGGAAAAAAAAAAAACCCTTGGCCAAATAAGTACTACTTGGCTGAAGTAGCAAGCGTAGGAGACTAGAAAGGAGTTTCTCCTGACAAAATGATGGACTACCTTGCTAACAATACCACCACCAATGCCCGAGTGTTGAAGGATAAAACAAAACAAATCCATCTTCTTATTCCTCCCTCCCTAAAGCTGCATACACCATATATATAACATACACAAGGATATAGGCAGAATCGCAGGAAATGCTGAAGCTAAGCTTGAAAAATATCCTCTAAAAGAAAGCCAATTAACTTACGCAGCGTCATGTCACACAAGCAGAAACAAAAAGTCTGAGCTGAAAATTTAGTACCTGGTTTCCTCACCATTTCAGGATCATAATTTTTAAAATGCTACCAAATACTGGGCAAAACTTGAGAGAAATACTTGATCAAAGAAACCTTTCAGTCATTTTTCTCCTCCTAGGTAGTTCTATCCATCTCTGTGAAAGCCCAAGGGAAGTCACAGTTCTGAAGATGGAGACTTAAGTCTCCATCAATCACAAGCTATTTTTTCCTAAGGTTATCTTCGTTTGCAAAAGAAAAATGTGACCCACTCCTGTGATATCCTTACTTTTTTGATTGATGTCATTTGTTCTTCTCTCCATTCAGGTTTGTTTTTCTTTGCGTTCATAAAAAATTCATTTACCCTCTGCTCAAGCTGATCCATTGCATCTGTAGCACAGGAAAAGATTAAGCTAAATGTTATCTTCTCATGTATACAAACATTATGAAATAAGGTGGATTTTTTTTCTTAAACAAAGTTGACAGGACTGAGGTGCAAACTATTAGAGAGGAAAAAAAAACAACAAAAAAACCAAAACAACCAAGTGACAGTGGACAGAGGAGGGAAATATTTACCTTAATTTCCAAGAAGCAGAATTGCATTCTGGTAGGATTCTCAGCAAGGTTCTTGTGCTCTCCAGCATGGGACAGGCAGGACTCCAAGTTCTAAAGGTTTTTTGTCCCTAAGAGCAGTGGTAGTGACTTAAAGCACGACCCAAACTCCTCACCCAGGGCTCTAGACTGCTGACTTTGGAACATTCCAGCCAGTTACAAACTGAGCAGGAAACAAAATGTTCTCCTAAGAGAAACAGTCAAATACAAAACCAAATAATTGAAAAAATTAGTGCCTCAAAAAGGTAGAGCAACTGAAGAGTCAAGTCACCGCCTTTAAGTCAAGGCCCTCTCCACTGTACGCTAGGAAGGGTGAGAGCAAATTGAAAGCACTCACAAAGTTACTCCCCCCACCCCCAAAGGGTAGCACTAAGGGGTAAATGCACTGATGAAATACTATTTGGACAGGATTCTCACTTACATGAAGTTGAGAAATACTGTACGGGAAAAATTAAAGCCACCAATTCTCTAACATTAACTATCATAAGAAATGAAAATGTCAACTACAAGTTATTTGTTTCATTGTTTATTGAGACAGGAACAGGGATTCCCTTCCCTTTCCCTCCACCCTCCTTCAAAAAAAAAGAAAAAAAAGAAAAAAAAAGCACTGAGTTTACTATTTCAACAGCTGGACACTTGTGCATGCAACAGCTTGCATATTTCCAAAAACACGCAGCTGCGTCAGTCAAACTAGCTTTGACAGCCTTGCTAGTCGCAGGATAGATAGTAGTACTGAAAATTTTTTCACAGCACTCTCAGCAATACTGTCCAGATAGCAGTTTCAAATTAAACGTGACAGTGCACCAACTACCTACAGACTTCAGGCTCTGGGTGTAAAACACTTAAGATACTTTCCAGAAACCACCATTAAAACTGGATAACATGATGGCCATCATCTCTTATCCCCCACAAAAGTGAATTAACTAGTTTAAGGAACTCATGAATCCCCAAGTATGATTAACTCATCAAATCCAATGGAGCCCAAAGGTTTTCTCACTCTGTGAAAATTCACAACTAGAACTGTTCACGTAAATAACCAAAAATCATTCATACTAAATGATCAAAAACATTCAGTGATTTTCCCTATGCTGGGAACGTCCAGCATCAAAACCAACAGGAACCTAACAACTGACTGGACAGAGCGCCCAAACAGTTGTGACACAGGCTCACATCAACTTCATTTAGACCCAGACAAACAAAGTAGTGTAACAGTTTTGGTGTATAACAGGTTAAAGATGGGAGAATCTGTACAATGAGCATTTTCCACTTGCACTATGTTATTCAGGGAGAAGATTAAGAAGCCTGAGCAGCAAGCAAGCAGCACACACTTTATGTGGAGGCTTCTAAAAGCTTTGTTCTTTGACCAAATTACTATAATTTGGTCCATAAAGCCAACAGACAAAATGTTCTCTCTCCTATTCCCAGAGTGCAAACGGCTAGGTGATAATTATTCTAACGGCATAGACATGAAAAGAAAAAAAAAAAAAATCTTCCCTCTTTACTTTTTGTTGAGGACACGTATCAGTCTGTGTGAAACTGCATACGGCAAAACTTCCACAGAAACTTGGTCTCTTCTGAAAGGGCAGAAACGGCAAAGGGGAATGCAGGTCAGATCTATTAAATTATATGAAAAGTTCTCTCTGGTACACTCAAGTCCCCACACCTTTTCTCCCCCCCTACCTTTTTAATCCAACTGTGATACTATATTCTGAGATACTAATTTCTTAGATCAGATTTCCCAATAAAGTTGCCAGAAATTCTACTAGAAGAGAGGCCTTTTTCCAGAGCTTGACATTTTACCATGGAGGCCTAATAATCCATGATTTGAACTTAAATAGAGAAACACATTTTACGCTCCATGTGGAGCTCATCTAAGACTCAAAAGTCAAGTCACAACTCACACGGTCTTCACTTTTCCCACAGCAGCCTTATCAGGGCATAGAGTAGGTACAGCTGGTTTATTATTTCTTCCAACAACAAACAGCAGCACCTGCCACATTAGAAGTCCATGTGGTCCAAACAGGGCAGAATATAAAGTCAACATTGACTCTAAAACACAGCAGCGCAGTTATTTCTGAATTAAAACTCAGGTAGGTTTCTTGGACAGCATCACTCATCACAGTACTGTTTTCAAGTACTTCAGAGGCACTGAATCTTCACTATGTCACAGCATGAGAACAACCTCCAGGTTTGCATGTAGTATTCAGCGGGCAGTTTGGCAACTGATGTTGAAGAGATGCTAGTCCAGAAGTTTTGTAAATGTGTTTGGATGCTTTGTCACTCATTGTGCAAGAATTACAGAAGTACCAAGGTCTGAGAGAATTTTTCTCTGGGCCAAAGGTTGGTCTTAGTACACAATATTCAGTGTTATTTGCTACTTCCACTAATACAATAGAGTTATTTGCCACTTCCAGTTAAAGAAGAGGAAATGACACTACTGCAACCTTGGCTCAGTTCTGAAACACGCTTCAAAAAAACCTCCTAACTTCTTTGCCTCCCTGCTAAATAGAAGTAAAATTTGTGAACTTACTCAGAAGTACCTAAGTCAGTGAGCTGCTCACTCCCTCTCCTGGTGCTCCCTAGTGATAGTTACTTCACAGGTTGTTATCTCCCATACGGAGCCATTGCTCTGTTCCCACAGCTTTAAGCACTGAACCCAAGACAGCACTTAGCCCATAGTATACAAGAAAGTCCTATAGCCAGTTCAACATGTGTCATAAAGTCTGTTAAACAGACCTTCTGGGTCCATTAAAGTAAACATCCAAGGGAAGGCCTGAGACCTCACTTCAAAGTGTGATAGGTTAAACTATTGTTTTTAAGAACTGTGCTCCCACATAGTGTTTTGTATTCCTGTATGGCATTCACTTGTTATTTCAACCCTTGCCCTTTCTCTCATTCTTCTTTACAATAGTCTGACCCTTCTGTATTGATGATTCCTCTCATCTTTTGTGCAGTAAGTTTCATTAACTGCATCACAGTTATAGATGAACATATTAATTGTGCGTGAAATGACAGCGACACCTAACTGGGTGTTACGGGACACCTAAGTCCCAGATGAGATTGCATTAGAAAAGATGAAAAGGCAATGCATCCCGAAAACAGCATAAGGCAGTGGATTATACCAGGATATAAGCAGGGATATACAAAGCAATCTACAAAGAAACCTAAAACAAACTGTGCCTTTGGTTATGTGTCAGCTGGGGCACAAGAGGCCAAGCAAAAAAGCGCCTTTTACGAGGGGAGCTGGCTGGAATGTTTCAGAGACAGCATGCCGCTGCCTGCTGAAGGAGTGGGACACAACTCATGTTCCAAACCACCACCACTGCTCTTAGGGATCAAAAATCTAAAGAGTTTGGGACGTGCCACCGAAAATGCCTTTGGGAGCAGCACAAGCCCAGGAGCGACGCTCCTGTAAGGTCCTACATGGGCCGAGACTCAACGGCGGGCCACGGGCGGGGGCCGGGGCGGGCCC
>NW_008825557.1:2632707-2656584 GCF_000699105.1 Pygoscelis adeliae
TTCGGCCAGCGCGGGGTCCTGGAGGCGTACCCCCGCCTTGCGGGAGAGCTGCCGGTTTTCTCCGGGAGCCCCCTCTCAGCGCCCGCTTTGCCAGGCAAAGTTGGGACGTGCGGCTGCCGGCCCTCCGGAGGGTCGCCGGGAGCCGGGCGCAGCGCCCTGAGGCTGGGGAAGAGGAGGGAAAAACTTGCAGCTTTTCCATCAGACTTTATGCTTTTGTTCGCGTGTCCGTTATTTTAAATGCTCACAGCCGGTAATAGTGCATAAAAAGCGTAAGAAATGGCAAAAGTAATGAAATCAATTTCCGTGTCGCCTCACGAATGACCCGAGGTGAAAAGAGCTGCTGTGTTCGGCGTGCACCGGTAGCACGGGTGGTAGCGGCGGTGCAGGCACGCGGGAGCGTCAACTTCTGCCGGCCTTAGAGTTGCTGTTCAGAGGAGAGAAAAATAATGAGCAGATAGTAGTGGCTGCAGTCCGGTTACAATACTTACTGTTGTAATTTATTGTTAAATGTTTGGGGCTGAGGTTTTCCACGCAGTTTCAATCCCCCAAATAGTTTTATTTCATCACTGTTTTATCACTATCTAATATTTACGGCTCTAATCACAGACTGATGCTTTTCCCCAGATTTGTTTTTTGACCGGGGGAAGGAATTTTTAGGGCTTGCGTGATGTCAGGTGTAGGAACAGGAGCACAAGAATTGCGGTAGCAGGACAGGCTAGCTTTTCGCCATGCTTTTTATCTCCTTTTCATGTTCCCATCTGTGCCATGTGCATCCAAGCAAGGAAAGAAAACGTATGCTTAAGCCAAGTCTGAGTAAAAACCTACGTGGGATGTTTTTGCGTGTCAGGATCGATGGAAAATGGCATTCTTTTCTCATGTTTTAAGTTCATATATTGTGAGTAGTTAGCAAAGGATGACTGAATTTTGGGAAGCGAAGCACAAATTTTGCGTGTAGCCTTTATGAAGACTGATGCTAGCTGTGTCTTGAATACGTAGGGTATAGCTAAGCATTTTTTCTAATTCCTGTGTCATTACAGATGGAAAAAAAGGCGTAACAATAACTATCAATTTCGCGAAAAAAGTGCTGTGCTAAAGCGGTCGCTTTCCATACTCACTCCATCATTAGCCATGCAGTCTGCACTGCCAAAACAAAAGTATCAACTCCTTTCATACATACCAATGAACGTTTTTTAGCTGGTCATTAAGCTCCGTTACTATCCACCAGAAGCCTTAGTTGAAAGAATCTGTATACTGTTGCTCGTACAGATCACTCTTCACTGTACAACTTCTGACACGTTGGTGTAGGAATGACAATATTTTTGAAGTTTTGTGTGAGAAATTGCTTGGCCCCATTTTGTTACGTAGAAGACAAGATTGACCCTTCCTAGGAATATAAATGCCTGCGCTTTTATTGAAGTGAAAGGGTTTGATTCAGCAAGAGGACTTAGCCCATTCAAAAGCACAGCAAAGTAGTGACATCCTATATTCATTAGGAGAAAAGCTAGGTGAATTTAGGGAAATCTGAATTGATGGGGTCACCTTCTTTTATGCTCAGTGGTGGCTTTAATGTTTTTTAAAGACAAAAAATTTTCGTGGACATGTTTGGGAGCACATTTCATGCAGCAGAAGTTTAAGAGAACAATATTGTACACAAATACCGTGCAAAGGCTCCACTGTTAGAACCACAACTGAAACACAGTCATACAGTAAGTTCTCACCGTTTGCTTCATGACCAAAGTCCTAGGACAACCAGGACATTGGGACCTTGTGACTTCCCCGATGCTCCAGTTTTCATGCCCGAGTTTGCCACATTCTCATTTTCACAAGCTTGGGAACAGCCAGCAAAATCCTCACTGAGGGCTATTGTGCAAGGGTATTTTCATCTAGTTCCTGCGCGTTGTGGTGCCCAGATCAAGCAAACCGAGAAACGCGGTTCTTGGGGCTGTGTCTCAGTCGTTCCCTTTCATAATAGCATGTGCACTGTCTACATCAGTGGAAAGGGAAAATGAAACTCAGGCATGCCAACAGGCCGCTGTCGTCAAGTGCCCCCCTTTATGTTTCATGGTTTATTGGAACGTGTGAGAGGCTTTTATAAAGATAGTAACCTGCTTCAAAAATTGTTCACTGTAGTGCTTTACAGCAGGGGATGGGAGGGGATTATGTAGTAGAATACAAATGAAAATACAGTTCAACTTTGTTCAGTATCTATTGAAAAGCAAACAGGAACTTATTTATCTACCTGTAGTCTTCTTAAGTATTTTTTTTTTAGACAGGTAGAGAAACTGTCACATTTTTCATTTCTGCCCATGTTAATTCATATTGTATAGTCAAATGAGTAGCCACACCAACTTCAGTGGGATTGTGTGTATAAGTGCTGCTTATCATGACATACTGATGGAACTAAGCTTAAACTGACATTTAAGAAGTGATTATCCACTCAGGCCACAAAAAAAGAAACTATTTTTACAATGGAAAACTTCCTGTTGTGTATAAACGTAAAGAATTAACTCTATTGATTAATTCAACTTTTAGAACAGCCTAATTAGAACAGCTCCTGATAAGGAAACATGGATTAATGACAGTGTTTATTGGGATGCAAATAGAGTGAAAAAAACCTAAACACCAACCGTGAACTCAAGGTAAAAAGAAATTCAGTTTGTGAATTCCAGTCGACATTGCTCAAAAAACTTCCTTCCAGCAACGGAACTGCTTAGCAGAGAGAAAGGAAGGGAGGCCACAGGAGCTGCTGTTTTCTCCTGTTGGTACAACGTTATTAATGTTGATGGCATTTCTCCAGCAAACGTTTCACATAAATCATGTATCATCAGTTGTGACAGAATGATGGCATAAAGGAATATTACAGTTGCCCTGTGATCTACCTTAAGCTAATTGCTTGCATATGTTTCATTAGTTTTCAACTGACAGGAAGAAAACTGATTAAAAACATGGATTTATATTCTGATGTACACTTCTCAGGTGGGGTTAAGACTTTTAAGTCTTCTCCCTCTCCTCTGTCCTTACCCATTCCAGATCCCTGTAATGTCCTTTTTCTATTATTCTGATTTCTCCTATCTCTTCCCACATGTAGGGTTGTTTGCCACATCTCTAACTCCATCCTTTCCGTCTTTGTATCAATCCGTTGGTCCTTCCCTTTCCTTGTTCCTTCCAGATCCATTCTGTCTTCTAAGCTGTATGATTTCTGGGGCTTTCTGTACCCATTTAGGACTCTCACAGTTGCAGATTTTCTTCAGTACTCTGATTTTTAACTCTGGTCTAATACAGTGTTTCCAGACCTATAGTCCTTATGTTTTGTTTCTTTGTTTTCAAGAAGGACACGTTTCTAATGCTTTGATTTGAAAAAATCAGGGAAGACCTACCTAGCCCGTCCCTAGATTGACGCTACTGCTGGTAGGTTCCTGTGCTTCGATTTCTCATAAGGGAGCCTCACTGCCCGTTGCACACAAAGATTGTTGACATACGAAGTGCAGAAGGCAAAACCTGTCTGTTACTGAGGGCTAGCCTGCTCTCACAGAAGAACTTTAAGACACAGTGACAGCTAAGCGGCACCAGGCAGTGGTGCCTACGTACAACCACAAGCCTGGGTAGCTCCCCAGCTACTAGAAATAAGCATTTTGCTTTTCTTTGGCACCCGCCACTGCTGCACTACAGCAGTCCTCTCTGGCGGGCCAGAATCCATTCACCACGGTGCACTGCTGCGAGCATGTGTTGTCGAGCGCAGCATTCCTAGCAGTTTTGTCTGCCAGTATCGGCATCAGGACTGCTGGTCTCCTCACGTGCTTTCAACTGTTTTATTATAATTCCTCCTCACTTCCTGTTTGTTGCCTGCTATTTTTCTGCTGTTGCTGCTGCTTTTCCATTCTTTCCAGTCCTCCCAGTCTCCCAGTCCAGCTGTCCCTCCCAGCTGCCGTGGACCCCACCATCTCCCATATTCTACCCCTTCTGCTGCTGCAAGGGTATCGCCCACAGCCTCATTCTCCCTCTGCAGGAAATAACTATCATTCCTGCCGTACTACACACCATGGCTATTGGAAGACATTAGTTAAATAACTAAATTGTCTTGAGACTGAGCACCATGTAAGGGTTACAGCATGATCGTATTTGTTCTGGGCAATCAACTTGATGTAATGGGAAACTCCATCCAAAGCCGGATCCTAGGAAAAAGCTGGGTGAGACTGTCAAATACATAATGTTACCCTTGTCTAGTGCAGCACCATGCAGAAACTTCACACTTCCATGAAATGATCCTCAAAAGGGCAAATTTGGCCCAGAAGTCTTGTGGCTGGACGGTAATCTATCTGAGAAATCACCTTCCTTTTCTACTTATTACAAACTCTTTCAAATTCTGAGATTCACATTCCTATTTCTGGAAACAAATCCATGACCCCAGATAATTAATTTGCTTTAACAGTCAACAGGAAAATGGAACTGCCATTTATCTTTCAGCTTGACTTTGTGTACAGACTCAGGCAATTACATCTTCATCTTTTAGTTAATTTTATCTGCTACAGACTCAGTTAAATTTACTTGCAGATTTCAGTTATTTCCTGAAAGTCTGCAGGATATGAGCAATTGCTCTTTGTATATTAATCACTGAAATGTTTTATCCTGACTTCCCAAGGAAATAAAGCTTATATGAGCAATCCATATGTTTGTGTGCACACTTCTTTATCTGTCCTTTCACTCTGCCCTGTCTCTATCAAATTAATTGACTAATTTCAACCTATCTGAAAGAAAAGATGTTCTTTTAGAGATGAATTGTATACTCCTTAAATGCTGTGTTGTCCCTAATAGTTTTGGGTTTTTTTCTTCCTTTCACCGAGAAAAAGGTAGCAATATGAACCTTCCACCTATTAGACTCAAGGAAATCCACACACGAGAGCAATGAGTGCCCCAACCATGGAAAAAGCTTCCGTTGGTGAACATACTAGGCGCTGTTGTAAGCCACAAATGCACAAGGAACCAACTCAAGCAGTTTTGCTGCTCACAGAATGTCTGGTTTTGTTCGCTTGATTCTTCTTAAAATCCTGAATGCTGGGTCACATGGCATGCATGGGAATAAAGTTTGACGATAATTATTTTAATGATTATTTAAACACTTCTAGTAAAAGTTTAAGTTTCAAATGGCTTTCACTGATTATCTGTAATGAAGGAGGTTTCTTGCCTTTTTATAATTGTCAGATGCACAATCATGCTTTTTTCCATAAGGTCAGCACATTCTTCTGGCTGGAAGAGGTCCGTATCTGCTTGCTTTCCACCAAGAAATGCTGTAAATGGCTGCTACGCCATCAGTGGCCCAGAAGAATGAGGGATATGACACCCTCTATCCCCTGTGCTGCTCAGAAGACGTGTCCTCTGAGAATTGAGGTCTGCAGATGGAGCAGGTAAAAAAATAAAAAGCTGAAAGTTAGAAGGTGACAATGCAGTTGTATTAGCCTCCACCCAAATTCATGCTCTTGTAGCCCCCTTTGTCCCTGGCGCAAATTTAAAGAAGTTGAAAGTGGCAGCCGGGGAAGGAAATACTCTGAGAAATTTGTTAAAATAGTGACATTATGATTGACTGAAGGAGCACAGCTGCCACAGGAGAGGATGCAGACTTTGAGGGCAGGCATGAATCTTCACTGCTCCTGGGCATACACTGTCAGATACGTGAGGATAACCCAGAAATCACCTTCTCCTTCATGATCATTAAGCAAGAGCTGTGCAGAGATTAGGGCACCCGAGAAACTGGAGGTCAGACTCAGAGGCGTTGCAGGAGAGGACAGACCCTTGTGACAGAATGCAAATACCGTAACTTCTTACCAAAGGAGAGAAGATCTACTGGAATTTAGCACAATACACGCATGTGTCTTTGCTGTGATAATGTTAGGCAAAACTTGGGGAAAAAAAGAAAGAACAACTGACTTTCCCGAAATTTTATTACTGGATGTACTCAAGATGGTAATAACATTGTAGCTGTGATGCTCTAGAGATACAATCAAGTGATCTTTCTAGGGAAGCTAATTTACATGATAATTATTTTATTAGAAATGTATACAATTGATGAAAATACAGACAATTTGGCGAGCACATAAGCTCCTCTCCAACTGTCCTATTGACATATTTTGTGTGATGTTTTTAACTTTTACAAATATTTCGCAATGTCTAGACATACCTCTTTTATATATCCTTGGTCAAATTTGCATCACAATGAAAAATATGTTTGCTTAGCTTACAAATGAACTAATATTATTCCCTACCGACTTGCATCAGATTACTTTAAGGTTATTATTGTTTATAATTTTTGTTCTGAAACGCAAATTCATGGTCCCACATGTGGTGAGCCCTGTCATGTTATTTACTATAGAAATAAAGAATGAAAAGTGGCCACTGGCTAAGTTAATACCTAATTTGTTTTTCATTTCATGCATTGGTGGAGTAACCTCACCGTATTTTTCGATGACTTCTAAAGGTTTGCATTCAACACACACCATAATGATGTAACAAATTACCTAACGTTTGCATAAATGCAAAAATCCTTAATGTAAGCATGCCCAAGGTTATTTGAAATTGCATTGCTGAAACAGAACAGGCAGTAAGTCCCACTGCAGTCCATTTTAGAAGGATCGTAAACTTCAAGTTTTCAGACATGTCCACAATTCTCATGTATTTGAAGGCCAATTCTTTCAAAAAAAAAAAATTAAATCTTAAGTGTGCAATATTCTTTTATTTTAGTGTACGTGGAGAGTTTGCCTGTTAGACATCCGCCTTGTGTAAGTATCGTACTTCAGCAAAAATACAAAGAGAGTTACATAGTCACTTTGGACTTAATTGGCATAATATTAGTTGGCATTCATTGCAACGATCAGCGTATTTCCAGTGTAGCAAGTGGTAGGAGTGCCACTTCAAAAACAGCTTTTCTACCACGAGCAGGAGATCTTACTCACAAAAGAGTGAATTTTGGTGAAGAGGTTCTAACTGAGAGATTTTCCAGCTCTCATTTTCATGCATGTTGGTTGCAGAGCTGTCTGGTCTTTTACATTTGCATATGTTTTGCCCATTACATTTGTTGCTATCACAGAAGTTATAAGAATTAAGGGCTTTACCAGAAGAGAGAGCTACTTCATGGGATGCTACAAGATGAATTTACAGCATGTCAGCAACTCTGAGCTAATGTGGCAGGGGAACATATTTTTATTAAGGAAAAAAAAAATCCTTATTTTTAATTAACTGTCAATAATTTATAAGGAAAGTAATAAAATTACTGCATTTTTTACTCCAATTCAATTTGAAGACAAAAAGTAAGTATTTTTTCCCCTTTAACTAGAAATCCTGTATTCCACTTAGGTACAATCTCAGATCTCCTCTGCTCTTCTCTGTGTCTCTGCCCTTAAAGATTAATGAAAAACACTTGGAAGTGCAGCTGACTGGGAACTCTTCAATGAAACAATCCTTTAGCTGGAAAATACTCATTCACTATACACTAAGGCACTTGCAAGAACCTAGGTGCTTCAACAGGACTTTTAATGAAATGCAAAGCTCAAAGAGAGCGAGAGGTATAATGGGTCTTGTGATCGTGAAACTCTCTTGGGAGATAAGCAGCAAATTCAGGAGTCTCTTCTGCCTTATTTAGGTGTTGGGCTTGCAATTTTTTCTTCTTGATCGTAACACGTCTCCTGGCTGCTAGGTGTGAGAGAAACCGCTATAGAGCTGGTCCGACGATTATTCTGTCTATCTGGGATGTTGGGTACTCAGCTTCATGGCTTTGTTGCAGAGAATTTAAACAAAATGTACAAATACAGAAAGTCGTAATCCACCTCTAGCTTAGGCAAACCACTGCAGAGTGGATTTCCTGGTGGTTGGAGTGGATTTCTGGGACAGGGAGGAATGGCAGCCCTGCAGACTGAACCTGAATCTTTCACATCCTAGGTAAATTCCTCTCGCTGCCAGACTATTATCTGTGCATCCATAAAATTGAAAGGGGTTAGTGTCATTTAATAAAGAAAAAGAACATTTAAGAAACCTTAAAAAGTTTTACAGGATCAAAAAAAAAATTTCCTGGTCTAACCTGATATTGAGCATCTTTCATCAATAGGGGACAGATTTAATAAAAAATATTTATGATTATACATGATTATAAACTCATTATTTCAGTTCGACTGTGATTGTATTTATATCCTGATATCATTAACATTAAGAATGACTTCTGTTAGCAGTGAAATCTGGTACTCTATGATTGACAATGTTCTGTATATAGAAAGGGAGAGTCTCACTTGAAAAATTTGACAGAAAACTTGAAGAACTTTCTATACCTTCCAAGACAGTGTTTTATAAATTTTTGAGAAAAATCCAATGGCCCCTAAATTCTTTGCACAAGGTATAATCTTAAAACTATCAGGTAACACAATGTTGTAATTTTATAACAACACATAGCTGCTAAATAACATAGTAACACATAAGTATTTGGTAAAAATAGAAATAGGTCTTAGTTCTTTTTCATCATGGATGTCAACTTTTTTTTGCTATTTAGGCTATTTTTCCATTTTGAGGCTAGACATGAATTCAGATTACAAATGTTTGCTTCTAAAGAATATTTACTGGAAGAAGAAAAGCCTAAAATAGTATGTCTTAGCAGGTCTCTTCTTTTGCAAACAGGATTAACACAAATGGTGCTGCCAGATGATGATTAATGGTTCTAAAAACTATAGATCTGCATTATGTAATGCATCTCATATCCTTGAAATGAGGACTGTAATTTGTCATTGTTTAGAGCTAAAATTACAACAGGTAATTTACAAGAATAGATTGTAGTGTTTTATAATTGCATTTTTTTAATTCATATGGTCTTATATTAGATCTCAGAGCAATGCATTCATTTTCTGTGTAGTGACGTGCAATGGCTGGATAAGCAATTATACATTTGTTTAGCTAAAATGACCTCTATCATATTTCTCATACAGTATGGTACCCTGTAAGCAGCACCACAGAATAAAACCACACTCCTCCCACCAGGAAGCACTCATTTTCTACTTTTATTTCCTCATCCATACTCAATGCCGCGACTGGCAGGGTTTGCAGCTAACCCTTGGGGTTGGAGCCCATTCTGCCTGCTCATGGGAATTACCTTCTGGTCTCTTGTCAGCATGCTTACGGGGTGCTGCTTTCTCACGGGCCCTCCCTGGCACCCCTCCTTGCCCCTGCTGCGTCCCCCTGTTTTAGACAATGAATGAATTCTCTGACTGGCCTTGGCTCATATCAGGGATATGGCTCATTGTATGCTGCAGAGTTCATTAAAAGGCATGCGATATTTCACATTCAAAGAATTTCTCTCTCTGAACCTCTCTGTACTCTTTCACAGAATTACAGAAAATTTATGTAGAAGATGCCAGACAGAAAAGCCTGATTCATGGCATTTTTTTATGGGAATGCACTAAGAATCCAATGTTTTGGCTTGTGGTATGGTCTAATGTGCCCTGATCATTCGAATGGGAAATTCCATTAAATCAGTGACTTACGGTTCTGGAATTGCTCAGTGACCTCAAGTGCTGGAGGACAGATGTAGCTTGCCTTCTTTATTTACTGGTGCTGGCTCATAAATGTATCTTGCTAGCTTGGACAACAGAGACAGCTCCCTTGTGGGCCACTTAGTTGAACTTGACTGAAGAATGTCTGCCCCTGGAAAGAAAAATATTTGGTTTCCAACAGAGAACTGGAGTTTCTGTGCCAAACAGGACAGTGTTTGGAACAAGCTAGAACAGAATGGAGAGAAGATTAAATTATCATGCTAGGACTGAAAGTTATTATATAGATAAGTAAAAACATAATACACCTATGCAGGTATCTGTCTACTATGAATGTTCTTCCTTTTCTATTTTCAAGCAGTGTTAACTGCATAAAGCTAATGTGTAGTCAGTCCTTGGTACTTGCTTTCAAAAATATAGGCACATTTTGTTAAATGTGTTGCATAGGCAGCAAGTGATATGGCCACATCAAGCTGTTAAAAAGAAGACAAGTGCAGGTCAGATATGTCTTCAGAGACTTTACAGGGCCCTGCAAAATTAGTAGTAGCCAGAGCTAAATGCCTTTGTATCTAGCATCACATACAACTAAAGTATAGTTCAGAGGTGCTCTGTGTCTGCTCAGAGATGTAAAAATTTATTCACTATTAAGAATCAATATATTATACAGATTTTTAGTTCAGAACCAGCATATTTGAATCAAGGAGAAATAGTCATCTGGTGAAGATTTCAGCTTTAATTACCCACTCAGATTTGAATTTTGATCACCCCCTTCCAAACACACATCCACTCTAGATATCTACATGTGTATGTGCGTGAATGCGTATGTATACATACCTGTGTTATTTTGGCAATGGTACTCAGATCTTGTTCATAATACTGTTTTCCGTTATCTGTCCTTGCATATCTAATTTCAGTTGACACAATATATACTTATAGATTCAGAATTTGAAAGGGATAGGAAAAGAAAAGAATGCATATTTTCAGTGAAGGCGTCTGTGTGGTTTTATTTAAGATTTTTATAAGACTGAATTGAAAAAGGGCAAAGAGAACATCGTAACGGTAAACCTATAGAATTTAATGGAATGTTATAACTTCGTTATATTTTTTTATTTATCTTACAGATTTCATTAGGAAGTAATAGTCTCATTATAGAATCTTGTAAGATAATGTCAAAAATAAAAAGGACACATATTCAGATAAATTCTCTAAGTTGTAATTTCTGTAGAATCCTGCCAGCCTCCTCACCTCTGGTGAGCTCAATAGGATTTTCTGTAGAGACTCTATTATTCAGTCTGTTCACAGGAAGGCTGAAAGCATGGATACAGCTGGACGATACACGTGCCTTATTCAGTGAATTACTAGTAGCTATCATTTGCTGCCTTGCCACAGCAGTAACAAAATAGTAACAGAGAGCAGAACTCCCATATCGGGTAACACACATGCGCCAGCTGTCCCTTTAACCCACTGCTCTCCTCCTTCCTTGTAACCCCCCCCTTTTTTTTTCATCTTTAAATATTACATGTTTTTCACTTACGAATAATACTTTGTTTACAATGTTACATCTTAAGTACCCAGTGATTTAATGGAAAATTCTGTGTTTGTAATGGAAATAAAATACTCACTTCACGCTGATAAAAGAATCACAGAAGTTTGCCCTTCCTGTTAGTATTTGCGTGACTTTAAGAAATATCTTTGCATCATGTCCACAGGTGCCATGTGATGCAGGAATTACCATGGAAACAACACTATTGAATGGCAAAATCAGGCTTCAGAACAGCTTTATCTTAATCACCTTCAATTTTTCCATATGTTCCAAGTATTTTTCTCTGTTCAACATGGAGTGAACATGAAACATAACAAATTGTGGGTTTGAAGAATGATATGCTTCACTTGCACAACTTTTCAGGCATTGCTGTCCTCTTTGAGTAATAAATTCCTTTTGTTCCTATTATGACTTGTATAAAAAAGACAAGTAATGGACAAACCATATATGTACTTTATCTACGTATCTTCAGAAGATATTGTAAGGCAGACATCTCCCAATGGAGACTTTAATACTTTAAGCACTCCGTAAGTAATGGTGATCCCATAAAAGGTCCATCACTGGTGCCACACTGTGTTTTATGGAATAAAGGAGAAAATGGTTAGTTTGAGAGGGGACCCGAGATGCAGAGGGGACCCACAAAACCTGTGGATACTGGTCAACTGAGCACAGCCACTATTCTATCATATTAAGACCTCTATCAAACAACGCTCCTTCTTTGAATATAAATTTCACCATATGAAAGAGCTTTTATTTGATTCTTTGTATTATAAGATATTCTTGAAGGAAGCAGAAAATGTACATGATGTAATGCTGTACATAAAGAAGAACTCTTTTCTAACAACAGTGATGACTGGGCAAACGTGTCAAATGTACTTATATAACATAATTCAGATCAATACTTCTTTTATCTTCATTCAAGCTTATTGACTATCTAACAGAACTAATAAAACATTCTCAAACCTTTATGCTCTCAGATTTAGAAAAGAATAACAATGGTGAAAAAATATGTCAACGTTTAAGAGTACAACATATAGTTGCTAAGTATGTATGTTATATTTAAGACTGACAATAGCATGAAAAAACACCAACACAACTGTAAGTATACAGATACATATTTAAACTATGATCATGTCACACGTAACTCCATCTTTGTCGTTCAGCCCCCTAAACTTCTGTTTTCTTATTTGGGCAGAGGGGGAGGTTCCTTTTTCCTGTGTAGCTAAGTAAAGTACATTCTTAACACATCATATGTGATGATATGAAAAATCCTGCTCAGTCCCAGCTGCAAATGAATCATCTCATGATTTCAGAGAAGGAAGGAACCACTGTGGACTGCGAACGGGCAGATACAGAAAGGGAGGAATTTTCAAAAAATGGATTTCACTTACATCAGCTGGTAGAAGCAAAGTTTTACTGAGGAATGCTTATAAGAAAATGAAGGAATTAATTAAGACGACCTGCTGAAAACTAAAGACAGAGCACATGAGAAATGTCAGTATGAGAAATAAAGGAAGAATGGAAAAGCTTACAGTGAGGACCTCCAAGTAGCCATAAGATTTGTCTAGCAGAATTCAGGCTGCACAAAATAAAAGGAAATTGCTGTTCAAAATGATCTATGTCTGGAAGATGGGGGGAAGAAAGAGAAAGATTTAAGGGTAAGAAAGAGAAGAGAGGGAATAGGGCAGATGAGTAATGCAAGAAGTAGAAATGAGAGAAGACTGTGAAGGAGAGAAGACTGCAAAGTCATGGTCACTCATGAAATGCCAACATACAGCCAGTAAGCATGTAGGAAACAATGGTGGCTGGTCAAAAATAGTTTGGACGGTGATCTAGCCGGATCAGCGTTTAATGAAGAGAAAGCTAAACTAAATGGACATTTTGGTAAGAAGAGCCACCACTTCAGAAAAGAAAATCAGAAAAAATATGTCAAAGCTAGAAGGAAGGAAGAGGTCAAATGAGTGGTCAAAATCAGAAATGCAGTTTCCTTCATACTTAAGAAATTAAAACATCTTATTCTAGTCTGGAAATTGTACTTCCACCCAGTCACTTCCCTTTACCTCTGGTCTCAAAATTTGTTGCCAGTGCAGCTTTCCTCCCTCAAGAAAATATTCTGTCCTTCTCTTGGCTTCTTTAAAAGTCAAACATAACATCTGGCATTAGATTTTGACAGGGGTGTGGACTCGTTAGTCGATATGGCTGTATAAATAAAAAGGATAAAATGCACGAAAATTTGTCATTGTAGTTCGTTATTAGTTAGGACAGGGATTTTATAGGCTATAGAGAATTTTTATGAAATCACAGTTGAACCTTCTGCAGTGAAATCTGCCATCCCAAGTACCAGAAGCTGGTGAAGGAGGAAAGCATGCCTTTGCTGCCCAGTAGCTGTGTGCCGAGCGAGGCTGTGGCTAGCCCTAATCATTTTAGCATCGATACCAAGAAGTTGTTGTCATGATGTGATACAGACAAAAGTTCTTTTCGCTCGTCTCCCAGATCCAGTAGCTCCTTACAAATGTAAGACGTCCCCAAAAGTGTCCCCAGAAGAACGTTTATTAGTATTTTAGTTTAACCGGGTTTGTGTATAAAATACTGCTGTGTATATAATTTGTTCTGCTTCCATTTTTGAAGTTTTATGGGATTGAATTAAATGTTTTTCAATAATTATGAGGCTTAAATACCAGTCTGGGTATTTAGCTGCTGTTAAGCCTGAAAAAGAATTCTAACTTGGAAACAAGATTGACCTCTTTTTCATTCATTAAAAAAAAAAAAAAAGGAAATCACAGGCTAAAAAGGTTACTCGAGGCAGGTCTCATTTATAAAAGTAGCAGCAATATAGACATATATTACATAAAAGCCAAAGCAATTAATATCTGTACAACAAAGTGCATAAAGCAGTAGTTCATACACAATGAGAACTATGGCTATTAAACTAGCCTATTAATCTATAAAGCAAACTTTGTAATCAGTCCAGCAATTTTTCAGTCTCAAATAAGCCATTTGATGGGAGTCTAATTAGATTTGTGTTTCAGTTCTGGAAATACCATTGTGTGCACTTTTTCTACTGCTTTATAGGCCATAACAAGTTGCTCCCAGGACACTTAACAGACAAGTCACATTTTCATCATTCAGTGGAGCCTTGAGTACATTTAGGACACGTCCTGCAGAGCTGTTCATTGTAGTGGTTCAAGGACACCTGGTGCTATGGAACAAATGCTTTATTTACAAATATAGATTTAATGAGTTTCTGACGTGCTGCAAGATATCCTTTGATCCTGAAAAAGAAGAGCTGATACATACTAGTGTGATGCAAACAGAGAAGACGATTTAAACTAAGGCATGTCATAGCTATCAAAAGCATCCCAATGCTGTAGTACTGAAGGAAGAGCTCTTCGATAAACAATCCATCAGAACTGCAATGTCATTTTAACACCTTCCATGGAAAATCATGGATAAATAACAGTAGCTAAGTGTCCAAGTCACTGATGTGATAGATCAGAGCAGACAATTCTCTTTAATAATGGTGTTTCAGTGTCAGATAAAATTGAGCTTTATGGCATTTGGGTTCCTACTGTGTTTTTCAGAATCGCTTACAAAGTCTATTTATAATCACTCTGGCATTGCTAGGACGTTATACTAAAGTTGTATAGCATTTCTGCACCCCTGTTTGTGACCAGTTTGTCTTACCTGGTTGATTATGTAGCTGTGTTCAACCACGTCAGTGCCAATGGGTAGTGGTTGAAGAACTGATGATCACCAGCACCACTGAGTGGCAGTCCAGTTCTGCATCCTTACGTCTGCATTGCAAATCCAGCACCCCGCCTCCCCAGGGTGTTTACTCCATAGGAGTAATGCATCAACATTTCAGTAACACATTGTTTACATGACGAGCAGCCAATTCACCCACTTGAAAAATGGGCTACATTCATGAAAGGTATTATAAAGAGACTCTTTATGGTGGAATTTTAACAAATAAATGCCATACATTCTCATCTGCCAATTTAAAATTCAAAATACTTGAGAATTACAAGTACTTGTGAAAATAATGAGGTTTTGTGTTCAGAGGAAGCTGTACAATGATTCTGCTGTATATATTTATGAAGTATTGCTGTTTGTCTTGCAGCAAGTGTATAGAGGCTCCAAGGAAAAATCAGAGCCTATGCTGAGTACTACCGACAAAAAACTAGCACAGAGATGGCTCAGATTTAGGGCACAAGCAACCTACTTCAGATAATATACAGGAAATAGAAAAAAATTGGTGAGGAAGTCACAGTCATCCTCTGTCTCATGAAAGATCATTTCTGATTCCGACTTTAATGAAAGCTAGTTACTTGCTGACTCTTGCAATAGTAGCCTATTTTCTCACATGAAGAATCCTTCATATTGCAGAAATGGGAGACCGATTACAATGCGAAGGAAAAATATCGTAGTAACACTGGTCTCGCTCATCATTCTGGGGAGAAAAACAGTTTTGGCTTAGATACTTAAATGTGTTCACTTCTTCCGCACATAAGTTCAAAGCAATTAAAACCTGCCACTTGACAATTCCAGATACTCAGTAAAATAAATGATGCTTTGAGAGGCACCCTTCTCATAAAACTTTCCATGCCTTTTGTATTTTTTCTGTTTAGATAAGTATCTTGGCAGGCATGTACCTTTGTCCAATACAGATCTAATTATCACATGTCAGAGTTAAAAAATCATGGTAAAAATCTGTGTCTTCTAACGTGGAAAAAGAACTTTATTAGAATGAAGAAAATAGCAGCCAGATAACTCACTTTTCTTTCCTTCTCTGAAGAGCTTCAGTCTAAAGCACAGTCACTCCACACTTCCTGCCAGGCTTTATAATAATAGCAAAGTAATATATAGTTCAGATATCTTCATATCCCTTGTTTTCTTTTTCAAGCCTCAGCGTCCCTCCATCATTCTCCAGATTTTTACAAGCTCTTTTAATTTACCTGTTCTTAAAGTCTTTGAATTTCCACTCATCTCTGTCATTTCTGCTTTCTCCTGAATCTCACTCAAGCCTCCGATGACAGTTTCAGCAGCAATTTTCATGGGAACTGTGAGCCAGCCAGGGGGCTTTCAGATCCAAGGAGAAGGGAACACCATTTGTACTAAGGCATCTCACGCATCGTAGCTCCAGGCTTTGCCATCAGAAGACCTTGGTGTAAGTGATCCAGACACAGCTGTTATCTCAGACACTTCTTTATATGGCTCCTGGATGACAATCTCAATGCAGAGAAGAATCTGGACAAGTGACGGAAACTTAGGAGGAAAAACGGGTTAGACGCAGAGGATATTTAGAAGAGGAGAAAGAAAAAAGTAGAGATAAAAAGAAGGATAAAGAGAAAAAGGAAGAAGGTGAAACAAATTGGAAGAAAGAGAATACTTCTCCCCTCCCTTTAAGGCCACAAAGAAATTGATATTACTTAAGTGCTCTTCTAGTGCTTTACAACACCAGATTTTGCTTCATCGCCTCTACTGAGTTCTCTGCTAATTCTTAATCAGAGTTGAGCTCTGATTGTCACACGTTTCAGACCTGGGACCTCGATTACAGAAGATAATCCCATAAGGGTATGTGTAATTAGACGGAACAACAGGGTGTGACAGCAACTCTGTACCGCAGAGCAACTATGTGCAGAGCAGCACATTCACCTTAGCTAGCAAGGGAGTCTTTTCTGAAAAGCTATTTCATATTCACCCTAACCTCCCCAAAGAAAGACTGCCCTAAGAGATAATTTATCAAACACTGAAAAATAAGGAAGTGTCAGAGTTAAAGATGTCTGTGAATCTTTAATCCCTTATTAAATTATGATGCCAACTTTAGTTATACAATCACACACACTTTCCCCTTGACCCTTGCTTCATTATGTGCAAAGAATGAGCTTCATTCAACGTGTGGTCTATTTACTTTCCAGTATTGAGTCTCAGCTGTGAGGACAGCCATACATATCCTGCTCGCCTGTTCTGTGGCTCTCATAGCACATATGTGTTTCACAAACATTCCTCTCTACAACACTTGCCCTGAAAGAAAGGAGTTTCATCATCTCCACCCTACAGCTGGGAAACTCAGGCTGTACGATACAAGTATCTGAGAATTCAGGCTGATGATCTGAGTAGTTCACAACGGGTAACATTTCATATTTTCAAAGGGCAGTTCCCAGTAGCTTCAGATACAGTTGTGAATGTTTAAACATTTCTGCAAATCAGCCTGTGAGATCTCAAGCTGGACAATGAAAACAGAGAACAAAATAACCGCCTGGGAAAAATGTGATTAAAGGAACTTGCCACACAGGAACTCTGCAGTGAAGACTGACTCCAGTTCTCCAAAGCAGCTACTGTCTAGTGATGAGATCTCCCTTGTATTTCCCTACGGCACCAGGGCTTTATGATAAGAAGTGTCATGCAACCTTGATAACTAGCAGTGCTACTGGCACATCACAGATACTAAAATGTGCTCTTTGCTTGTGTAAAATTCCCTATTGTGCCTGAAAAGGAAGTGCAGGCTGTAATAAACAGGACTGAAGATCACTGTGCCTTTCCTTGTTTCTGGAGCAGTTACAAAAGTTGAACGCCTCCTTATGGGATTTAACTAGAAGAGAATGTCTAGCAAAATCTCCGTGACTCCCATTATAACATCAGGCACCGTATATTGAAGAACAGCTACCAGAAAACAATAGAGCAGATTTTTCAAATTGTCTTTTAGTGCAGGCAAGACCTTTCTGTTGAACTGAAATCCATACTTCCGGATAAGAAGACAAGGAAGAACAGACACTGGGAAGTGCCCTAAGATAAACAGCAAAGAAATTCATTCTATGGCAGGGATAAAACAATCCAACTCTATATTTTTCACGTCCTCTAGCTGGACTCATCTTGAGAGTCACTTTAAAGAGCACTGCTCTTTTAAATCCATATTCTTTTTTCTGAGCTCTGTGACACATGGCTTACTGACCACATGACATTTTCTTGCTTGCTTCTAAGAAATTCAGTTATACTGTCTGCTTAAACACTTTTAGTGATTACCTCTGATAGCAACCTTCCATCTCTCACTGGCTGTGCATATTTTCTGGAATGGATGGGATTTCCAGCCTGTCCTAACAGGGAGTGAACTGCTAATGAGTTGATGTGCACCCCTGCTAAGGATTCTCATCTCCTGGCTTGTGTAGCACATCTCAAGACTGTTGACCTAGAAATCACAGAGCCAGATTCATCTGTTTCTGATTATAGGACGCATCGTTTTTGTTATTCCTAACATATTAATTTTGATATCAAGGACATTTTTCCAGCTGATTTTGGTTCTCACATCATTTGTTTGACATGCAGATTTTTATGCATTTTTATGGTTTTTTTTAAAAAAATAAATAAAGACTGAAAAATGTGAGTTGTTCTTTTTCACTTAGTATTAAGAGCAAATTTGAATCTTCTCATTTTTCATTTTTCCAGCTGCTATATGGTACATTATTCTCATATTTTTAATGTATATTATTGTTTCGCTCCATTCTTTTTCTTGTTCCAGACACCCTGATTTTGAAGAATCCACGCTCTTCTGTACTTATATCCATATTCATCTTCACAGAGAAACACTGAAACACATCGTGATGGATGTTCTAACTCTTTGGTTGCTTGCTCAAAATGTACTGTGTACGAATTATATGTTGTGTGTTTTGCTAAGAAGAGTTTTGCTGGCTGTGAAGAGGAAGGCTGTTTGCCTTGTTGCTGCTGCTGCTGCTGTCCTCTAGTTAAGGAAGAAAGAGGAGATTGCTCCCCAGCCAAAGGGTGACCCAGAGGAGCTTCTAGAGGGACACCAATGGCCAGGACAGGAAACAAAGAGGAAAGAGGTAGAAACATAGGCTTAGAGGGTAACTCAGGTTGGAAGGGATCAGCTATGAGGTCAGACCACATTGCTCAGGGATTTATCCATCTTGGGCTCAAATTAAGAGATTGTTGATGGGAGAGGATAACAGATCTGCAGCAAAGCCTCTGAAACGATGGAGAAAAGGAAAATTGTCACAGAGTCCCAGAAAAAAAATCTGCTGAGGTGGTATTTCAATTCAGGGAGCCATAGAAAGTTGCTGAACTAGAAAGCAGGGAAGCTCATTTGCAAGAGCCCATTAAGAGTGTTTTCAAGGCTATGATTTTAATCTCTTAATCTTCTGTATTTTATTTATTTCAAGTGCTACCTTATATACATTATATTTATTTCAAGTGCTACCTATAGCGATAGGACGAGAGGAAATGGCCTCAAGTTGCACCAGGGGAGGTTTAGATTGGACGTGAGGAAAAATTTCTTTACTGAAAGAGTGGTTAAACATTGGAACAGGCTGCCCAGGGAAGTGGTTGAGTCACCATCCCTGGAAGTATTTAAAAGACGTGTAGATGCGGCGCTTAGGGACATGGTTTAGTGGGCATGGTGGTGTTGGGTTGATGGTTGGACTCGATGATCTTAGAGGTCTTTTCCAACCTTAATGATTCTATGATTCTATGATTCCAGACTGTTGTTTTCATGTTCAAGTAAACAAGCTTTAGCAACTGGAAGAAGTTGGAGTCTTTTGATGTCTTTATTTCAAAAGAAAGAAGGGCACTTTTACTTCATGGTCTTGAGCAATGCCGGGTCCTGTTACAAACATGCATTTACCAGACAGGTTATTCCTGAGCCAACTAGTACACCCTCAATTTTATAGATGGATATTTGTGTATGTGAGAATTTTGTTCTTAAACAAACCTCCATCCTGCCCTTGACACTAATGCTGTCATTAGGGAGGGATATTCATTGGGCAGACAGTCATAACCAGTGCTGAGGACCAGGCAAGAACCAGGCTTAAAAGCAAGGCAAACCAGACCCTGGAGAAGTTAAGAAGGGTAGCAAGCAAAGAGCAGAAAAAGGGAAACACGGACAGAAGGGCTCTAGAGTACATGGCTCAAGGAGCAAAGGGAAGGAAACTAAGCAAATCTGAGTCTAGGCTAAGGAGCAGACAGACCTAGAGCAGAGCTGAGAAAGAGCTACGCTAAGCAGACAGGACCAAAGTACAGCATACCATTACAATTAAGTAACACACTGAGAAAGCAAGACCAAGTGGTGAGATGCCTACCTGAGACACTGACAAGCCACCGGCTAGCTTCAGAAATCCAGCCTCAGAGGTCAGCGTTGGCACAGTTAGTCACACAAACTGCTCACTGCAGACAGATGCCGGTTACAGAACTTGCCTGCCCAGGCAATACCTGGCAGGGGCTTGCAACTAAAAAGCTAAATATAAAAAGGAGTGACTTAAGTATCCTCGAAACTTTACAAATATGGCAAAAACAAAAGGGATCGCAGAATTTTTACATCTAACAGACAGTGTGGCTGGAACAAATATATTAAAATTAACTCATTAAGAATTGCCCTGGTGCTATCAAAGACATTTCTAGCTTACACTAAAATCTTGTAAATAAACCTGTACATGAACAATTTGCTCATTGGAGTAGACCAAGTTGAGTAGATACCACACAGAATTAAAACGGATATATGCCAGAGCACATCCACATGTATGTTCCTCTGTTCAGTACTCATCTGAGTAATTTTAAATGTTATGGCAGCATATAAAAGGACATTACTTTAACTAATTGCTTTTTCAGTGATAAAGTTTCCTGCCATTTAGTATCAGGTGATTACCACTTACAAATTTACACACATGCCTAATGCCATTCCACTTGATCGGCTACTCATGTAGTTTAAATTAAAGACACTTGCAGCTATGTGCTGGATGGGTGTCTTTAATATCCACTCCTCTTTTAGTCAGGTTTCCTGACGAAGAAGGGCTTATGAGATCATACTGTAGTATTCATACAGACATATGTCTGTCAATCCACACTTTTCTAATAGCTTTTGAACCTGTTGGTCAATTTCAAGCACATTTGACAAAGAGGAGCTAGCTTACAGACATTAAGTTTCTGTACATCAAATTAAAATAGGCAGCTAAGCAGAGGAGAGATTATTGGAGTTATTGGTATTTCCATCCCCCTCCTCTGCCATTGATGGGAAGGCTGTATCATGAACACTTTATTTAAATATACAGAATTCATATTAGAAAGCTATTGAGGATGCCCTGTCACAGAAAAAAAGCTTCACAATTTGTATTTTATCAGACATTGAAGAATCCAAGCAGACAATACCAATCCGCAAGGCTTCCATAGTTTCCGTGCCTGTGCACGGAAAGTCTCTGGGCTGCACATTAAAGAAGCATTACTTAACAGAAAACTCTGTTTCAAAAAATTATAAATATTAAGAGCTTCACCATCAGACTTCTGTTTGTAAAAAATATTCTTGTCTTGCCCTAAATAAAATCTGAAGTACTTAGTTTGAAGGAAAACAAAAAGACATGTACTGAAGCAGCATAGTAGCTTCCATGATTTTTTTTTGGGTGATCAGCTAATACTTCCAGTTTAGTTACTGTTTTGAATGCATGGGAACTTTCTGTGTATTTCTTTCCCAGTGTTGACATCACGGAAATTTCACAAAGTTTGACAGCCTGGTAGAAAGCAGTGTTCCAAAGGGACCTTCCTCTGGGCCCTATAGCGTTTGGCACACATTCATAAATAGGACCTGTTTTCTTTAGGTTTTGAGCAAAATCTCTTCTGGACAAATAATGATTTAGCTAACAGCAAAACGACAGAAAAATTCTTTAACCAACTAGGGGATCGTCTTTCTGTTTGTGATGGAGTTATTGTAATAGAATTTTAAAAAATTAGTCTGAGAGCATCTTATGACCAAAGTCCTCAAAGAATGGAAACTCAGAGACATAAAAGCTTGAAGTGTAATTTTTAATAGGATTTTTAACAAGAGGTCTAAGGGACTGGTTTTCTTTTTCTTTTCCTCAAATTCCTTATGCACTAGGAATAGTTCAGCTCTAAGCCAAAAAATATCTGAAGCAAGTAAGAGGACTTCTCATTTGCTATTTTAGGCATGTTTAAAGAAAAATCACCCAGTGTAAGATAATTGAATATTTTTGTAGTGCATTTTTTATAAAACCTTGCTCAGGTAATTTGTTCTCTCCCAAGGAACAATCAAGAACACAAATACAACCTCAATTATTTTTAATTTGGTTTATAACTGACTGTATTGTCCTCAGCCAAGGCTGGAGCTCAGCTGTAAACTGACACTATTTTTGTAAACTGGCATGGGTTCACTGAAAATACCGTACCTGTTCAAGATCTGTCTCGCTGACTCTGCTCATGTGAAGTCTTCAGTAATAAGAGGAATGAATGGTATGTAAACAGCACAATGAATGTACAATGTCACCTTTTAACAGTATCTGTCTTAGCTCAGTTTGCCTTATTTAGGTATGGAATTAGCAATATTCACTGAAGATTAGAAATGTGGCATACTACACTTCCTGGAGGGGCTCTTGATTTCAGAAAAGAGGATCAAAATAGCGGTTAAAGCTTAGCAAATTTCAAGGAAGAAAAATCTTCACACACCGCATTTCTGCACCGTTCTTGAGTACTTTCAACTTAGTTACTAACATTTTCACTTCTATAAATTTGGCATAAAATCCCTGTTGCGTGGGATTTTATGTCCATCCATGTCCATTTTACTTTCTTTTTAAGGCAGGATAAATACACCTGAGGGGTCGGTCTGCCCCGATTCATTACTAATGGCATGAAGTAGTGGAAATTAAAGCTGAAGTGAGATCCCACCAACAGCCTCAGTGATAAGCATTTGAATATCCGGAGTTTGTGTGTTTTTTCAAGTCATTGTTTCTAGTGCTTCACGAAACAGATTTTTCTTTGGCCTCACAAGACCTATATTTCACCCATTACATCCTTTTTCCTCTCTCTCAGCTTTCACTAGCAGTTGTTAAAACAGTCTTTATATAACACGTTCCTCTTCTAGTTAAGAAACATTTTTCAGTGCATTGCCTTCTAATTTTTGTGATGGTGGCACTGCAACACCTTTAAATGTAGCAATGGAAAAATCTTTGCTAATCTGCATATAACCCTACATTTTAAACTATAAATTTTCCTTTTAAAATATATATATTTTAAATATATATATTTTATATATATTTATAGAGCGATTATATATATAGATTTTTATTTGTATTTATAGAGATATATACGAGGCAATACAGACATCAGTAGGAATTTACCACCCTAATCACCAGATGCACACACACGTTAACAGGTTTCAGTGACGGGGTGACTTTTTCAGCTTAGTTGTGGCATCTGTAAGTACTATGCACAGTACGGGGCAAATCAATGGCTGTTTTGCCTAAATAATAACTGCAGATTTTGCCCGTTTCTGGAATAATTTATCTCCAATATGGTTGCACCTCTAAATTTGCCGCTTAGCGGTGGGGAACGGGTGCCGGGCTGTTAATGACCAGATTTGGGTTTGATGTCAGCAGGGTTTAATTTCCGACGCAACAGCGCTGAAACCTTGCGAAACGCCTGTGAAATCTTGAAAAAAACCCCATGTTTTGTGAGGCATTTGCCACTCCGGGCCAGCATGCCACAACGGCGGTGTGTGTGTGTGTCGTGTATTTCTGCTTGCCTGAGCCCACTGCTTAACGTCTCCCCCGAAGGAAAAAAACAGACTGACCCCCAAGCCTCGCCATAAACGGGGTTTTGAGCGTGAGTGTCTGTCAGCGGGGAATGCATTTGTGGGGATGCCCCCTCCCGGCTTTACCCCAGAGGCCGAGAGCCAAAACCACCCAGGCGGGCGCAGCTCCCCTGAAAGAAACCCGCCGTCTTTCCCACCGAAATTCCGGCATGCCCCGAGCTGTCATTTCCACTCAGCCTCGCAGGTACGTGTCCATAGTCAGCAGGCTTTAGAAA
>NW_008825557.1:2657558-2713201 GCF_000699105.1 Pygoscelis adeliae
GGGTTGGGCTCCCGCTGCCGCCCGAGCAGGTGGCGACCTGGCGGCGCGGGGGGCCTGGCAGGCACGGACGCCCCTAACCGCGGGGCTCCCCGCACTTGGCGAAGGGGTAGAAGTTGCCCGCCTTGGTGTACGCCCCATGCCAGGCAGTTCCCGTAAGGGAATACCGATCACTTAAAAACAAACAAACAAACAACTTTGGAAACTTAAGAGTAAAATTAGATTTGGTATTAACCTAGTGCTATAAACACACGTGTGAATTTGTGCACCTATAATATGTAGAGAGGGAAATATTCACGGGTGCTGTGGCTTCCTGACTGGACGAGTTTCAGAGCATCCCGTGACCCAAGCTGAACTCCAGGCTCTCACAGGTATCTGAGCAGTCAGCTGCTCTGCGAAGGCCTTGCCCAGAGTCTTTTTTGTGCGTTCAGTGGCCAGATCCTAACTGGCAGGCAAGGCCTGGGGTGATTTCTTTCTTTTGTTTTCAGCATTTCAGTCAAAGCTGTATTTATAGCAGCAGGGTTTCTCGCTCTCCGGCATAAGTGGGTGTGATCAGCACTTGCTCCTAAACTTGCACAGCTCTGGACAAACAGCATGGTGGAGATTGCTCACAGTCCTCGCTCACTCGCACCAAGTGAAATCTGCTTCATCTGTATAGTTGAGATTTGTGCTGGATAAATGTAAGAGAACAGAAGGGCAAAAGGCGTGACATCCCACAACTGTTCACAATGGCTGACTCCTGAGGTGCTGTGGACTGGAGTGATGCAGGGATAATACAAGGGCTGGGACCAAGCTTAGTTTACAGTGGAATTGAGATGAAGTCCTATGATTACTGAAAATTAAGTGGAGATGGGAATATGAATGAGAGAGAAAACTGTCAAACAACATTTGGTACAGAATGGTACTTTTTGTATAGTGCAAGTGATCTGAAAAGCTGTTGAAAGTATGTAGCTTTGTATATTTTGTTTAATAGAGGTGAAAAATGAGTTATTTCTGTAGTGCTTTTAGGGATAAAGTCCTTTAATAGGAGGTGAGGAAATCTTTTTTTAAAAAAAGGATGTGTAATTGTTTTTCACATCATACATGGGTTTTCATTGGATACTGTGCAAAATCTGAAAACCTATATTTTCTTTTGATTAAGGTGAAGGTTGCCTGGGTTCAGCTGACCTGAGTTCAACTTTGGATTTTTACACATATGCTGTTGAGTTGAGTGAATGAACATCCACGTGGTTGAAAACAACCTGTCCTGCCGTTTGCCTGTTCACTACTTTCCTATGGTTTCCATGACTCCTGCCTTGAGCTGTCCTCACCAGTTCCCATTATCCATGACTCCTGCCTTGAGCTGTCCTCATCAGTTCCCATTCACACCTTAACTCACTGCTGTCTTTGTCCTCTAAACTTACTCCGCTCTTTTCCCTTGCCCACTATGCCCATTGTCTGCTGTGTCCCATCAGATTTATTATCTTTTTATAGTTGAAGCAGCCGTTTAGGTGGTAGCCAGGTTACACATGAGGTTATACCCCCACACTGTGTCAGTCAATCTGTTGTGTGGTGATGGGGGCCTTGGTGCTGGAGCAGAGTGCTTCATTTCTCAGTCCTGAGACGCTTTCTTTGTGAGGAAAGCCTGCCCTTATCTTTGGAGGGGACTAGTGCGTTGTGTTGCAGTTCTTCTTTAGGGTGATCAAGGTCTCACCTGGGAGATTTAAATGTGTCTGCCCTCTTTGCTCAGATTTTAAGTTCCTTTCCATGTTAGATTGCTCCTTTCAGCTTTTCATTGTTTTGTTCATGTGTTTTTCTGTTGTGGCCCTCAGGTGTGGGGCTACACAGCACCTTTGAGCTTGGCAGTGGAACAGCACTAACTACATCTGTAATGCGGTGCTGTTAACTTTGTCCATTCTTAATTCATGTCTAGATTTGGTTTAAAGCATTCATGGCTAGAAATAATTTCTCATTCTTTAGATTTTGTTGTCCTTTAAATAATGACGTCTGGGATCACCCTTAACTAGAAAATGTGGTGGTGTTTTTTTTTTTTTTTTTCCCTTCCTAGTCATATAGGAAAAAGGATCTTTTGAGTCTGTTGTGGTATGACAAGTCCTAGGGAAGAAAATGGTAAGTTCTCATGCTTGTCTCCAAAATAGAAAAAATGTCTGTAATTAATCTTCCTAGCTGAGGCCAGAACACTGGAAATTACACCCCAGCAGCTAAGTGAAATCTGTACAGTGCTGAAGCATGCGAATATGTAATTAAATAATAAATGCCAGTATAGCAGATGACTTGCACCACAGATGTTGCAAAGAATTAAAGCTGTCTTCCACAATATATATAAAATTAAAGGTGGTGGAATTCAGATGAAAAATTGGCCGGTCCATTTGGAGTTCTCTGTATTTTACAAAGCAGATGAATACAATGGTTTCGTTCAAAGCAAATAAACAAATAAGCAAAAAACTCCGAGTCTGCCAGAAATGTGTGGTAAGAAATAGGATGCGTGGTGGGTGGGTAGTTAAGTGTATTGCAGTTACATCAGACTTCTTTGGAGTGTGTAAAAAACCTCTTTCCTGCTTCCTATCTGGTTCTGTTCAGATGTATATTTAACAGCTAAATACAAATCTGCTACAAGCTGCTTGTTGTAGTGAAATCTGCCATATCTCCTCCTCTGTCAGAGCTTGAATTTTCTCCTGCTGGGCTCGGTGGGAGTTTTGCCAGTGGCTTTTCTGAGTGTCAAAGCATGACCCACAGGGCAGAGTTTTCTTGTGAAAAGTTTCCCTGTCAGCAGGTGCGTACCCACTGGTGTGGGGATGGGGGCTGTGATTTCCCCTTGCCGCTGCTCTTCCTTCCATTTGGAAAGCTTTAGCTTGCCTGTTGCTTATGTTACCGCTTACTGTGATGAATACCAGCCCAGGTTATGGGCTGGATGTTAGGAAGTTTAGAGTAGATCAGCCCCTTGAAAATGTGCAGCCGTGTTCCTCCTGTGTCCTGAGCATGGCAGGATCTGTCCCAGTGGGTAAAGATGAGAGCGCTGCGCGATTCCAGGGTCTGTACAGACCTCCCAATTTGGGATGCATACCTGTGATTCTCTTCAGGCCCGATCTTAGAGGGTTTTATGCTTTCTCTTGCTTCCTTCCTTCCCAAGGGCCGTTGCCTCCAAACATCTTCAAGCCTATTGCCCAGTTGCTGTGTCAGTTATCAGTGTTTGGCTGAAAACAGTGAAGATGTGCGTGTTGACTTTTTAAAATCATGGTTTGATTGAGGGTCCTGACTGGAATAAGGTGACATTCTTTCCTTGTTTCACTGGTCGTGTCCAGTGGTAGGTGTGACCACACGTTGTGCAAAAAGGATTGCTTTCTCCTCCAAGCTGGGGGATTGAAGCTTTTGAAGGCCTGACCAAAAATGTGCAAGAGCCAGTAGCCACTGTCTGGTACGATCTGATTGTCGACCTCTTAGAAGGGAACATCTAAAGTAAGCTTCAAGCGTGTCATGTGTGCAACTGTCCCAGTGTGTGTATGATGGGACTCCAGCATTTGTCATTGGCAGCCTGGTGAGGGCAGACTAGTGCATGTGAAGCTCCTAAGAAGATGTTACGCATAACAGAACTGGCTAATCTGACCATCAACCTTGCTGAAAAACTTAAGATGCGGATGGTTGCCGCCACACACTGGCGTCTTCGTAATTTGGTTGCTGTCGGAACCTACAGAAGCAGAGAAGTGAGAGAACTTTATCAGTCACTCTGCCATCCTTGTAGCTTTTCCAGAGCATTGCTCGTAAGTGTACAGCTGCATGCTGTCTATTTGGAAAGAAAGGCACTTTTTTTACTGGGCTCAGCTGATGAGCTGTGATGTGGAATGGTAGACAGGGCGATGTACCTGTGTGTATGTGAGAGAGAGGCAGGCAATGTTGTTTGTTATGCTTTTTGTCGTTTTTGCCCTGAAGGCTGCTTAGCTGTAAATAATTCATAAGCAATCAACTGGAAGCCCCAAGGCTCTGCTTTAGTGGTTCATCCTGTTTTGATAATGGGCCAATAAAGGTACTGCCTTTACTGTTCCAGAAAAACACTGGTTTTGTGGATGTGAATGGATTGGTACTTCTGGAGCTGCAGTTTGCAGCAGATCTTGAAAGGTGTTTTCTTCTGAGGTGGGAATAAATGTGTTGCCAGTGCTCTAATTGTTGTTGATTAAGTGATTGACTGTGGTAATAGACCTGATGGTACCCTTCTGGAAGCTGTTTCCAAGGTCAGTTGAATCATGCATCTGACTGCAGCATGTCTCTCTCAGAGCAATGGGAGTTGCAGTTTCAGGACCTCCTTGGTCTGCTAAATTCATAAGGGTGTTTTTGACAGTGCCCTGGACAAGGAATATCCTTCAGACTAAATCCTGCAGTTAACATTTGGTTTCATTCTTCTGCCATCCTCATGTATAAATGAGCATCGCTTCTTAAAGTAATTTATGAGACTGAGAGACCCAACTTGAATTCTGCAGGTTTCTCATCTTACACTCCATAACACTGCTATTTGCAGCACATTACATTCTGGACAGCCTAATAAACAGGGGACCTCAAAAAATGCATGATTTGGTGTTTTGTAGTCAAGACTTAGTGCTTAACTAAGCAGATTATCATAGTGGTGCTTGAGAGAAGACATGCTCCTACTGCTTTCCTAATTTTCTGTTCTTAGTTCTGGTCTTTATTGTCTCTAGACAGCGTGTGTCAGGACTTGGCGAAATTTAGTTTTGATAGTTTTACAAACATATTTTATCCAGTTTAAGAGACTACAGGGTCTGTCCTTCTGGTGGGTCTTTTCTGTATCAGTAAGCTCCTGACACTGTTCCAGCTCAGTAGCAGTCAGGGATGTAACATGAGCATCTTCATTCATTTTGAGCACTGTATAACTTGTCCTCACAGAAATCCTTCTCACCACATTTTGCAATGTTGCCATTGTTCTTCTATACTTTGCTGTGGTCTCTTTCCCACTTAAACCACCTTTGCAAGCGTTTATGCTAGGGAGACCTTTAGTCGCACAACATGGCCAGCCTGTAATAATGGCACAGGCATAACACAGGAGGTTATCCAAGGGCAGTGGCCCCTGGGAGTGGTGATAGTAGATGCAAGTAAAAGCAGCACAATTTTTTTTTGTCAATTTTCTCATTAAAAAAGGGCAAAATATAGCTAACATGCAGGAAAAAGTCTGTATAGACTTTCTGTCTTGAGAAAACTGCCAGCTTTTTTTTTTCTTTTTCTGATGAGCATGTGAGGTGGAAAGGAGGAGCAGCTGCTGTTGTGTTGCTTGTGATTGAGAATGACTGTACTATAGTGGCGTGGGTAAATCAAGGTTGTAAGTTGCAGATGACTGTGTCATAAGTGGTAAGGATCTCTTCACCTATGATTAATAGTGTCACTGGATGTTTGAGCCAAGCCACCAATGTTTCCACATCCTTGACCTTGTGAGGTTTTTCTGCCTGGGGATATGCTGTTTCTGTTGAGCAGTGCCTAAGCTTTCCTTCACATACATAGCAGTAGCATCTAATTTAGACTATGTGGTTGCAGCCAATAAACCCTCCTGGCAGGTAGTAGAAATTGTTTTGCATCTATCTTGAATTTGTGCTTGTGAACAAAAAAATCACATAAAATGAAAGAGGAGCGAGTTTCCAGTTCATTTTCCTTTTGTTTTGTATACTTTGCACATTGAGATCTTCTAGTTTTGGCTATGTGTACCACCTGAGAATTTAGAGCAAGGGAATAATAGTGTTGTGTAAGGAAGCACTAAGGGTGGTTGGAAGCAGTGGTATTGTGTTTCCTTCTTTTTCCAACCTCAAATGTATGTGTTGAATCTTGTAAATTTTTTTGCTTCATATTTGAAATCTGCTGTGACATGAGAAAGAAATCAGTCTGTCCTCCCTTCCCTGGAACCAGATTCTGCATAGAGGTTGTGTTTCTGCTGCTTTCCAACTTCCACTCACATCAGTGGAATTTGTAGATACTTGGAACGAATAGAGTTAGGGTCAAGTTTTTAGGAAATTGAAGTGACTAATAATATCTATTGAAATGAATGCTGCCTGGCTGGGTACTTATAGCAGAACATGGGGTTCATTCTAGGCTAATATACTCTGATTTTAGAGTCTGCAGTGTAGATGTGCATAATTGAAACCTGACTTTCTTAGCATTCTTGTGTAAAGAAAATACCTAAAAGCCATGCAAGAATAACTCCAGCTTCTGTGGGAATATGGTGTCTTTTAAAGGAATGCGTTCAGCAGAGCAAGCTATAGGAGGAGTTTTAAAGGACCAGAAATACTTTTTATTCTGGTCTTTGAGAAATCTTTTACTTTTTGGTGTCTTTAGGCTGCATTATTTATATAACATCATTACATTACCAGACCGTGTCCTACCAAAGTAGAGTTCAGCCATAAGCCAACTTCGTATCTACTTCTGTATAACTCTTTATCCCATGTATATCTTCGTAGGTGACATGGCTCACCCTGCATGGCATGTCAACAGTGAATTGGTAGACAAGTCTCTGCAAAATGGTCCTGAAACAGAGAGTGGCTTGATGTGATGATGGAAAGGAAAAAATTAACCCTACCCTACTGTTAGAAATGATGTTAATATGCTTCTTAATTGGCATTCAGAAATCAATGAAATCGCAGACATTTTTTGGGTAATCCTCACGATTAATTGTGTGGAGCTCACTGCATCTACCTTGGGGATGAAGTCACAAACCCATGCTGACTAGATTTGAGCCAATAGCTCAAGGGGAACTGCTTATATATGATCTCTGGCAGAACTGGGAAGGTCCATCTGGCCTGTAGGTACTTGCATTTTTTTTTCTTTAAATTCGCATCTCGTTCTGTAGAAGATAGCTACCCAGTTATTCACAAATTGTCAGGCACTGCTTCTGTACCTTGAAGATTTTCCATAATCTCAAGAGTCTGTGGCAGACACTAGGCAAGGGTCATAGGAATAATACCAATTTTTTAATCTCTTGTTGCTGTTTCCCAAGGTATAGGGGACAGTTTAATTTTGTGCAGTTTTATAGGAATGTGTGATTTAATTAAAAATGCAGGCTTATTTTAGTAATTTTCATGTGCTCATGGGTATTCATGTGTAAAACAGGAAAGTTAAGTGGTGTACCCACAACCAGCTGAATGTAGGTTCTGTGGATCATAGGAAATGCATACTCTTTTATCAGTCTTTCAGTTATATAGCCTGGATTTAAAAATAGTTTGCCTGCCATCTGTGAGGTTGACTACTGTCTGTGAACAAAAACAAGCTCTTACAGAAACAAAATTAAGAGTATATTGTGTATAAGTGAAGGCGTATAATCTTGATGGTGGTGTGTGGCTTGTGATGTGGATCTGGACACTTGAGCTCTGTGCATGGCTGCAAATTACCCGCAATCAGCAGCACATGCCTCTGCTTCCCCAAAGGCAAAAGGTCTCTTGACAGTGACATGCTTACTTTTGAGGGAAAAGTGGCACAAATCATGTCCTAACAAGAAGTACAGTGACTACCTTAGTCACAGAGAGAACGGATGCAGAAATATATGCACTTTCTCATCCCTCTTTGCTTTTAATGTACCCTCATGTACACAGCCCAGAAGTTGATATGTGGGTCTGACACTCGGAAGAACCATCCGATAGATGAACTGTACCTTGACCTGTTTGCATATTTGGGCTCTTACTTGTTCTTTATGCTGTGCTGCTGTAGGAACCTTGCACAGTCAACTGCTGGAAAACTTGCTTGCTTCCCCCAGGAGGGTGACCCGTTAGCAGCCTGTCACTGCTCTGGCAGTTGCCTTATTGTGAAGTGTGCAAGTTCCAGCCCATGCCAAACACGGAGCAGGTTGTTAACCCACTGTTGCAGCTGTGCAAGCAAACCCGGATTCAGAGTGCAAATAAGTACATGCTTCAGCTGTTTGCAAGTGGAAGGAGACCAAAGCAAAACCCTTTGTAGGAACCTTAGCTAAAACTAAATGTTGTCATGTCCGTAGAATAAAAGGTGCATTAGTGGGGAATAAGGGGAATTTCCTTTTTTATAGGCCACTCTTTTTTCTGTAAACATTTAAACGCTTTTGCCAGGTAATACAGAAAAACAAGACCTCTTGTCCCGCTCTCCCCTGCCCTTATGCCCCTCCCTCCCAAAAAAATGTAGTTGTCTGTTTGTCCAGGGATCTGAGTCATCTGTGTTTGTTCAATGATCTGAATATTGAACCTAATTGTGAAAATCCTGTGAAAGCATTGCAACATGCTCTCTTCATGACCTTGTAGTGATTTCTGCTCCCCGCCCCACCCCCCGCTTTGGTAAGTCACACCTCAGATTACCCAAATCAATTTTAACTGGAAAATTTTCTCCAGGTTTATTTCTTTACTAAAATCAAAGGACATATTTTGATGAATGTTGTCATATCTTGGAAGTAATTTCCTTGGAGCTGGAAACCTTGTTCTGCAAAGCGAGTTGCTCTGTAGTGCTGGTAGTCAGCATTTTGTATGGGTACCAGAGTGTGGCCTGAAGTTGTTTATCCCATCAGTTTGAATTAAAAGAAACGTGTGATTTTTATTGTGAAAGATATTTTAAATCTTTCTTCCCATATAATGATGAAAAACCCCCACCCTTCTCTCAAATTTGAGCAAAGCAACTTTTGTTGTTAAAAAATTAAGGTGTTAGAGGGTTTGAATGAAAAAAGTGACAAGAGGATGAAAACAGGTGTGTAACTAGCTACAGCAATTGGTCTTGCTTCCTCAAAGACAGAAACTCATGTTCATTTATTAATTGAAAACACAGATTTATTTTCCCATTTAGATACGGCCTCAAAGGCATTGTGAGTAGTACTGTCACAGTAAGGGCTTAAAATATATACTTAAGGAATAAAAGATGATTTGATGTTTTCATTTTGATGCATAATTTATGTAAAAGAGTTCCAAAGACAATTTAAACTATGCTTGGAAATGACCACTCCTAATAGTTTGAGTCCATTGTTGGATATTGTAATTCAGTTGTCTGAGAAAGCTCTAGTAGCTTTAAAACCTTTGCGTCATAAATTAGTTTGGAATTTTAATATATTATTGTGTGATCTGCATATTGCTCATATATAAAAATACAATTTATTACCTTTGTTTAATCAGGGTGAAAATATATTTAAAATAGAGTATGACAGTGGGCAGTTTTGTAAACTCTTCAGTGTCGTGTTGATGGCTATATAACATACTGTGACGGTTCAGAATGAAACCCATAGTGACTTGTGCAGCCAGCTGCAACAAATAAACATGTTTTACTGCTTACTGTCATATGTTTACAGCACAGCAGACTGGCTGTCATCAGAGAAGCTTGGATGAAAACTTTTTGGTGAAATGATGTAACTGCTAATGTGGTGAGAATTATCTTGGTAGCTTTATTTCTCATAAACCTGTGTCCTTTCATCTGATTGCTTGATACAGATTTTCTAACCATATTTTACATCTAAATTAATTACAAAACAGTGGCTGAAGTAGGGGCTGCCAGTTTTTTAAGGCCACCTTTTTTCCATCCTTCAAATGATCCAACAAAAACTGTAATCAGGACCTTGCCCCTGCCCATGACAACTTGAAAATCATGTGGCAGTAAATTGCAGTGATGTGACTGCTGTTCTTTGCTGGTAGGTTTGGATGCACACCAAGGTTTTTGGGGAGGTTGTTACTGTTCCTGCCTACTGAGCCCATGGGCTGAGTTGTACTGCTGGTGTTAGTTAATTCCTGTGCTGCTGGCTGAAGATCTGCCTCTGCCGTAGGTAAGTGGTGGGTGCCTGGAGCCTCCTTGTTGTCAGCTGGCACTTGAGGATGCGTAGCACTTTATAGTGCAGCACATACGCATGTTGAGTCATAAGCAGGAGGCTGTGAAGGTCAGGCGCGCGTGTCTTGTGATTCCCCTGTGGGTATGGAGCAGGTGAGCATGTTGATTGATGGGTGTGAGTTAGTGCTTGATAATCTTTTGTCACTAAACTAAACATCAGTCATTACGCGGGGCAGTCTGGTGTTGCAAACACATCTTTCATCTTGCAGGGTGCTCCTGCCCAGAGGCTCACTTTTGCTGATCAGAAGGGATATGACTTTTTTCCCAGCAATTCCCTTTGCTAGCAAAGAGCTACCAAGCACTTGCCGGGTTATGTGCCGTAAAATATACCTTTTGTAATCAACCTATTGCTGAATTGCTCTTTTGAATTATCACTGTTTGCTCTTCCATGGGCCTCTTTGTTCAAGAGGAGCTTCTTGAGTATTTGCCTATTCTCTTTCTGAGCCACGTCATTATGCCGCCCTGGTTTGACAGTGTTTGCTGACTTTCATGGATGTGAATCCAGTGTGTCACAGCATTTCAGGTCATTCAGAGTAATAATTCACTTTGGACTTTCTTCAAAATAAGGTGCCAAAGGTGCCTCCCAAGGAATTTGTCTGGTTGGCAGGAGAGTGTTGCACAGGTTATCTGTGTGTAACATCTGTGTAGCAGCGGGGTAGGGTGTTGTGTGTGTACGTTTTTAGAGTAATGCTGAGCTAGTTCTTGTGTTGATACCATACGTGCATTGTAAGCATAGCAGAAGTCAGTAACACCTGAAGGAGTTAATGGTGGTGAGATCATTCAGGGCACAGGGTAGGTGACCGGGTGAGCTGTAGCTCTCACAGGGGTTGCAGAGGGAATTGTTTTGCATGTAACTTACATCCAGCAAGAAACAGTAGTAATTGGCTGTTAGCTATTTACAGGGGGACCTAAATGGCTAAAAGCTTTTTGAATGAGAGTGAGAGACCTTTCATATAAAGCTTGTTCTTATGAACTGAAATAGTGTTCATGTAGTTACATTATTGGTGAAGGTTGTTTCCTAGGTGAAAGGAAGCAGTGCTTTTCTTCCAGTTGCTATTCATGATAAGTGAAAACAGCGTCATGTTCCATGATATGGTCATTAAGCGTTTCTGTAGAAGTCATGTGGCCATGTGTTGGCCACAGCTTGGATATATATCTGCCTAGACTTTCCCCTCACTGATTTTATGTGGGCAAAAATACATATCTAGGTAGAGAAGACTCAACTTAAGCAGACAGAGCAGGCAAGTCCTTTCTTCTAGTAAACTGAATGATTGTCTCAGTGGCAGGACTCTGCTCATTTCTTTTGGTCTCTAGGAAGTCCTTTCTGTCCTCTCTGCCTTCTAGCTGGTTGCTCCATGATCTCCCTGTTGTCTCTGAATAACCTGCAGGCTCCAATATCCTTGTGGTGACTCTTTGGCCTGCTAAATCTTACCTCTGCTGAAGGAGCAATCTCTTGCCTTCTTCCAAGGGATGCACTTTCTCTTGTTGCTGTACAGGAATGTATTGCCGCATACTGAAGGCTGAAAGAAAACAAGTGCAGCCTGCGAGTTCCTGATGGAGAGTGGGGACTAGGCAGTCTACCAGTCTGGTATGGGAAGAAGAGTATTATTTAGCAAGTGAACATTTTTCTGGTACAGTTTTTGTAGCAGGACCATCCGGCTCTTATTAAAAGTTGCTGAGGAGTGTGGTTTTGATGGACTTCTCACTCCTGAGCGCCACTGCTATAAAGCAAAGTAACCAAATTTGTCTTGGTTACTTTGGTTCCACCCCTATAAATGGGGTGGAAGAGTGAGCTAACACGTTCTCTGTGTGATCAGCAGGCCTTGCAGGAAGATGTGGAAGATTAAAAATGTTTTCTGTTGCTTTTTGACCACAAGAAGGTAGGCTGGCTGCCTGTAGTCTTCTTTACCTCTCTTTGTGTTAGAAACATGTTTTTTACGGCTTGTGTGGTCTATTTGCCTGATGCTTTCTTCCAAGGAGGTAGCCATTGTCGAAGAGTTTATCTAGGAGGAGATTCTAGTCATCTTCTTTTCCTTGCTCCTGCACCTTCCTGCAAATAACACAACAGAAAACACTCTTTACTCCTACTGTTGCACCAGCCAAAATAGATACCACAGAACATAAAGGACTTGCGTGTACGTTATAGACTTGTAACATGCACTAGCTTTCAGGACTATGCTTGCAGCATGCTGAGCACCCAGGGCTCTCTCTGGGGGCACCCAGGGCTCTTGCTGGCACCACCCAGAACCAAGGCAGTGCTTGTACTTTGTGCATCAGTTTTGAAAAGCAGGAGGAAGCTGTGGGGTAGCCAGTGGGACTTCTTGTGAAATTTTAATGGCAGAAGTAGCCTGCTGTGGGTGTGCTGCAGGCAAAGGAGCCAGTAAGGACACAGAGCGACTTTTCTTACATGGTAGGTTTGAACCAGTTAACTTGTTCTTCATAACAACTTTAGGGAAATATGAGGGCGTGTGGGAAGCTAGCTGTTGAAGGCAACAGGGAAGATTAGCACTTCTCACTGATTTAAGAAGCTGTTAGTATAATAAACCTCAATAATGCTGAGGTTTCCTGGCATAAACCTATACAATGCATGAGAACAGTAGTATTCAGGAGAGCCAGCATGCTTAGATCTCCCTCCCTCAGCTAGACAGTGGTGCTTCTGAAGTCCTGAGTCTGCCAGGTTTAGCCCCTGAACTGTGGTTCAGGCTTAGGTGGCCATGTGAGATTGATATTCCTAAATTCTCCTTTGGGTGTAATAAACCAACTGAATTCCCTGAAATGGTTTGAGAAGTAAGCAGTGGCATTAGTAACCTTAACTGCTCCATTTTGTAGCAAAGCTTAGTGGTTCCCTCCTCTCCTCAAAGGAGTTTATAGCTGCATCTCTCACCGTCTGTTTGGGGAGCAGTGCTCCATCTGTCCTGTGCATGCAGGAGGACACGTGGTGTTCTTGGGGCCAGAGAGCACGCACAAAGTTGGCGATGACTGCTGCTGTTACGTGAGCCCTCCTCCAGGAGGAAGGGCCTACTGACTTACCTAGCCCAGTGCGAAACACATGGACAAGTGCTGTTGAAGAATGCCTTGTCCTCTAGCGGTAGTTCTGCTACAGCAGCAGCAGAGCTGTCACGGTGTGGCAGGTATGTTCTGACCACGTTGTTCAGGTTTGGCTTCTCAAGAAAATCAGGGTAGATCCCAGGTGTGCTGGAGTGCATGATGGCATCAGGTGACAGAGATCTGGGTCTGCTGAGGTGGTGGCAATTCTAGGTGGGTTCAGTCTCAGGGATTTACTTGCCGTAGGAGCAGTCCTGGTGAAAGTGTAGTGGCTTTATGCCTTTCAAGTGCCTGGCAGATTAGGTACCCAAATGTTTTGATGATCTGGGGTTTATAATTGAAGTGCAGTGAGTTTATTGTCATTTTACAGTTCAGGAAACTGAGGCATAGTGTTCATGGTGTTACTTTATCTGAATGAGCAAGAGAATCAGATTCTTCTAAATTTAACCCCGCGATAAATCTCCTCTCCTATGTGTGAGTGTACTGACACTGTTGTATCCTGTATGTGACTTCAGATTATTCTTCACTGGCTGTGTACCTGAGCATGGCTTTGTGGTTTCATACAGACTGGTGGATATCACCTGTGAGCCATGAAAGAGTCGCTGATTTTAGCAGCATAATCCCTCCCTGTTGTTTTTGTGGTACGTTGTGTGCAGCGGTGGGACTTGAGCCAGCAGTGGCATCACTGAGTGGAAGAGAAGGTATTCCAGGCATTAATTATGCATACTGGAAGAGAAGATTTTTGTCACTGGCTCCCTAAATACTTGGGCAACAAACCAACTCTGAGCATATAGAAGTACAGTTTGGGGGACAGTATACTGTTTGGATAAATGAATGCATGAAAGATGTACTGATGATTGATCCTCTACTTAAATTATGAATGATCTTGCAATTTTTTTTAAACTCATGATAAATAACTTCATCTTTTCTTTTTAGTTGATGTCCATCAGTGTATTAGGTGTTTCTGCTTGGATGAGAGACTACCTGAATAATGTTCTCACTTTAACCGCAGAAACAAGGTAAAGCTTTCCTTAAACCTATTAATCTGTGTGGGTGATTGATTGCAGTATATGTCGTTCATTCTGTATGGCAAGTTTCCTAATTAGGATTTCTGAAATAAGAAGCCTTCAGTTGAGCTAATTATTGTTTTGTTGAAAGGTGTATTTTTGCCACCATTTCTGCCATCAGTTGAAATTAGAGAAGGGGGAAATAAATGAATTCAATCTTGTTTTATTCCTGTGCCTTTCTCTTCTGACGGGGATCAATTTTTGGCCCTTTGCCAACATATTATATTACTGTTTAGTTTTGAATACTTTAATCAGTCCAGAGATTTAGGAATGCTGTTAGTTTTATTACAGCAGTGCTTATGAGCCCTAGTGATGGAACAGGGCCTCATTGTGCTACATACTGTGCAAGGGCAGCACAGGAAGATCGCCTTTGCTCCAAAGAGATTTCGGATGATGCATTACTTTCTGGTACCTGAATGCAGCATTTGACTTTAAAACCAGGCAGAAGAGATTTCTGTGACACGTGTTAAGGTGCTGGAAAGAACACATCTGCTAATCCACCGGTTTTGTTTTAATGGCTATATTACATTTTTCTTCTGTATCATTTTTGTGTGATTATGCTTTTTTTGGTTATGGTTCTGATTGGTTTTAGGGTGGAGGAGGCTGTCATTTTGACCTACTTTCCTGTGGTCCACCCGGTCATGATTGCAGTCTGCTGTTTCCTCATCATAGTTGGGATGCTGGGCTACTGTGGAACAGTGAAAAGAAATCTGTTGCTCCTTGTCTGGGTACGTTTCATAACCTCTAAAACCGGCTAACTTCTGCTTTGCTTCAGCAGTGTAAGAAAAGTTTTAATCCACAGGCACTAGATAAATACTGATTATTTTTTATTACCGTGTTGAGTTATGGTATCAGTGAGGAATTGTAATTGCAAAGCACACAGTGGGAAAGAATTTATTGCCTAGACTGCATTATGCTGTGACTGAAAGACAAGCAGTGTCTCATTTGCAAAAATCCACTTCATTTAGTAGAGGAGTTGCTGAAGGGAAAAATAACTCAAACTCTTAAGTACTAATAATTATAGGAACATGAGTCTGAGTGCTCTGAAATAAACCCTTATACTACCCTTTTGACTCTTGGCTGTGCAATAGCTAAATAACCTAGACTTTGCTTTATCCCCACAGTTGATTGTCTGTGTAAAGTAACAGCATTTGTAACTGATGAAAGTTAATTCTGAGTGTATTCAGAAGCTTTGCCTTCTCTTACGTGGATGTGGAATTTTGCAGTTGCATTTGGTTGTGAGCAAGTTGAAAAATAAATTCCAAGTACCTAGCTTTTTCCTTTGTTTGGAGGCTACATAACTGAGCCAACAGAAGCTGAAAAGCAATCGTTTCTCCTGCACAAGGCTCTATGTACAATTTAACTGTGATGAGGCTTCAACTGTTAAGGGAGCCAAATGCCTTTTTCTTCAACTGGAAGTCAGTGAGTTTGAGGACAATAAAACAAACAAACAAAAAACAAAATGAAAAAGCCCATCAAACTTGCACAAATTTTACAGATTTAGAGTTTAAAAATATTTAGACCACTGACAACACTGAGATCAAGGAGTGCCATGTACCTGTATGCTTCTTAGAAGTCTAGCTGGTAGCCCTTTGCAGAGTTGGACTTTGTCTTTTAACATGAGGATGAGCAGGATTCCAAGCAGTCTGTAAGCCCGAGAGAGTGAGAGCAATGAATGGGAAAGAGATGTATCAGACCTGACTAAAATTGCAGTAGGAGAAAGTGGACAGGTAAATCCTTCAGCTCTTGAGAATATCCAGGACTCTCGTACAAGTAGAGTTGGGCGCCTGCTGTTTTTTCACTGCAGCGTGTGTTGGGTTCTCCCAAAGTGCATATGGTTGCATTTTTCTTGTGGATCTGTGCGGGCTTAAGTACATGATACCTGGACCTCACAGATTATGCACAAAATGACAAAAAAAAAAAAAGTAAAAAGTTGGCTGGGATTTATGCAACCTTTGTTTTTATAGGAAAATATTCTAACTGCAGCTAAAACAGTTGGGAAACTGTACTGGGGTTTTGTATTAAAATGTCTTTTTTTTATTTGAGAGGGTTGGAGTAAGCTTTATTTGAGATTTCTAGCTGAAGGTCTGCAGAAGCGTTCCTCAATTGCAAGAGGGCAAATGCTGTTTCTCCTTTTGGATCTTAGTTAAGCCCGTATACAGTATGAAGATTGTTGTTTCAAAGCTATATAGTTAGGAAAAACACTAAGTTAAATCTGAATACTTTATAGTAATATAATAGTAATGCATTTTTTATTTCTAGATCTTAACCTTGCAATGTTAAAGTCAACGGGAACAAGTTCTAAGACAGATATTACTTAGTTATGAGCACTTGCATAAAAATAATGGATTAACGTAATTTCATACCATATACTTATTTATCTAGTAATCTTTCTTACAAACTTTAAAAGGGCTTTGTACATATTTTTGTTTTATATAAATAGTGAAAGTATTAAAAGACGGTAAACTTATTAAGCCCTTAGTTTTTATGGTTAGGTTACAAGATTATTTTCATGAAGTGTTTTTTATTTTATAGTGGTGATAGTTTTTAATGTGAATTAAAATTAATTAAAAGGCAAAAGCAACTATATGATGTAGACCAATGCTACATAGTATCTGGAAAACAAAAGTTATCATTTTTGGTATAAGCTTTGAAAAAAAAATCCTAACTAATTAGAAAGAAAATGAAGTTAAAACTGGTTTTGGCCTTCAGTTTATTTAAACTGCCAGTGAAAAGAAGAAATCATAGCTTTTAATGCATCTGGAAATAAATTATTTAGAGTGTGTTTAGGCAGTCAAATTATACTACATCAAAACAAGACATTTCTATCATTTTATGTTGCAGTATTTAATTTTCAGGAGCCTGAGAATTTGCTCTTGCTAAGCAAACTGATAAGCAAAACTAAATTATATATTCCTAAGTATGTCATTGTCTTTGATTAATTGTTAAATGAATGCAATCGTGTTATACCACAGAAGTATGCAGACGTAAGTCAATGCTTCATTCATCAGACTAATCAGAAAAGTGATGGATCAACAAAATGAGCTTTTGTACAACCAGATGAACTAAAAGAAAAGAACCTTCATGTAAGACATTAACAACCTCTTCAATCATGCTTTTAATCTTCTTTTTGAAGTACATGAACGCCCATAATGATGGCATGCAGAGATACTTGTATACAAATCTTGATGTTCCTGGCAGCATGCTAATTGCTAGTGCTAATGTTGTTAATTGAATTGGATTTTTGGAAAACCTAGTAAAGCATAAGGACCATAAAATATACATATTATGGTGTTAGATATTTTTAATACATCTGAATACATAATTATTTTCATAGAATTGTTAAGGTTGGAAAAGACCTCTAAGATCATCGAGTCCAACCGTCAACCCAACACCACCATGCCCACTAAACCATGTCCCTAAGCGCCCCATCTCCCCGTCTTTTAAATCCCTCCAGGGATGGTGACTCAGCCACTTCCCTGGGCAGCCTGTTCCAATGTTTAACCACTCTTTCAGTAAAGAAATTTTTCCTCACGTCCAATCTAAACCTTCCCTGGCGCAACTTGGGGCCATTTCCTCTCGTCCTATCGCTTGTTACTTAGGAGAAGAGACCAACACCCACCTCGCTACAACCTCCTTTCAGGTAATTGTAGAGAGCGATGAGGTCTCCCCTCAGCCTCCTCTTCTCGAGACTAAACAACCCCAGTTCCCTCAGCCGCTCCTCATAAGACTTGTGCTCCAGACCCCTCACCAGCTTTGTTGCCCTTCTCCGGACATGCTCCTGCACCTTGACATCCTTCTTGTAGTGAGGGGCCCAAAACTGAACACAGTATTCGAGGTGCGGCCTCACCAGTGCCGAGTACAGGGGCACTATCACTTCCCTACTCCTGCTGGCCACACTAGTTCTGATACAGGCCAGGATGCCATTGGCCTTCTTGGCCGCCTGGGCACACTGCCGGCTCATGTTCAGCCGGCTGTCGACCAACACCCCCAGGTCCTTTTCCGCCAGGCAGCTTTCCAGCCACTCTTCCCCAAGCCTGTAGCGCTGCATGGGGTTGTTGTGATCCAAGTGCAGGACCCGGCACTTGGCCTTGTTGAATCTCATACAGTTGGCCTGGGCCCATCGATCCAGCATGTCCAGGTCCCTCTGCAGAGCTGTCCTACCCTCCAGCAGATCAACACTCCCGCCCAACTTGGTGTCGTCTGCAAACTTACTGAGGGTGCACTCGATCCCTTCGTCCAGATCATTGATAAAGATATTGAACAAGACCGGCCCCAAAACTGAGCCCTGGGGAACACCGCTCGTGACCGGCCGCCAACTGGATTGAACTCCATTCACCACAACTCTCTGGGCCCGGCCGTCCAGCCAGTTTTTGACCCAGCGCAGAGTACACCTGTCTAAGCCATGAGCCGCCAGCTTCTCTAGGAGAATGCTGTGGGAGACGGTGTCAAAGGCCTTACTGAAGTCCAGGTAGACCACATCCACAGCCTTTCCCTCGTCCACTAGGCGGGTCACCTGGTCATAGAAGGAGATCAGGTTGGTCAAGCAGGACCTGCCTTTCATGAACCCGTGCTGGCTGGGCCTGATAATTCATTTGTTTTTGAATTTTTATCGTGCAGTTAAATGCTTGAAACCTTCCCAGCTTCACATGGGGCATAGATATAAATTGAACTAATGTTTACTCAGCTTGATAATAAGAAAATATAACACCTCAGTCTTCTGAGATGCATGTTCTGGATTATTTGTAGAACCAGCATTTTAAAGCTATGATCATTTAATTTTAATTGCTTCAGGAATACATAGTCCTGAAGGCTAGTTGGCATAAAGAGCCCATGTGTTCCTTAAGTGTCTATAATACAATTTTGTTGTGTGTTGTGAATGACCAACGTCCTCATTTAGAAGTGGCTGTGGTGCCAGCCTGAACTGAAAGATCTGGACTTGTCCAAGTCACTGACTTGAACGTATAAAAAGTCCAAGGATGAGAAACTAGAATCCAGGTTTTGTGGTGCTTGTTACAGTTTTTCAAACAAGATTCTTTAAATTATTTTTTCAAATCCAGAACTATCCTTTGCCTCTTCTGAGGCTCTGTACATTTTGGATTGTTTTTAAAGTCTGTTGTGCACATAGCCTAACTAAAAAAAAAAAACAAACCACCAATGCACCCCCCCCATGCATATATTCTTTTAAGAATAGTAACCTTAAGGGTTTGTGGGTTGGTTTTTTTTTTTAAGTTTTTGTTTTATTAAGACAACAAGAGTAAACTCTGCTTGACAAGAACAGCTTCATGAAAATCCCACTGGAAAATATTTTCCTGGCTGGAGTTTTCATTGCAAATTCTGGCATTTATAACTATGAGTTTTCTGTAATTACAGCATTCAAACAGCACAGGATTCAAATTTGTCTGCATATGTTTTCACAAAGGGAAAAACTGTTAGAAATATTTGATGGTAAATAGGGCAAATCATTTTACTGATTTTTATCATAAAGTTGGCAGAGAAATAAATATTCCTCAGAACTAAACATTGTTAGACCCTGTTGGTGTGTGGTCAAACAGCTTGTTAATTCAGTTATAGCTGAAATTGGAACTTGGCAGACTAAATTGTCTATTAATTGAGTTGAGACACAACCAGACAAGCCATCATTAAACTAAACTGATCTTTTCTTTAAAAGCAGGCAAATATTTCATAAAGAGAAAAAATGAAATAATACTACATTTTGGTTGAAGAGGTAAACTGGAGACATGACAAACCTAACGTGAATGTGGCTGATTCATGTCAGTAGTTCTCAGCCAGCTAAATGCAGCGTTGGTGAAAGTGGTTTCTGTAAAGTCCATCTGAAGAATGACAGGGAACCACTGACTGTATCATTACTTGGAGCAGATTCTTCTATACCCATACACCCATTTCAGTCCATGTGGATGCAGAGGTGATAGGGATTATTAAATTCAGACATCTGCTATGTTGCAAGGTATCAGTAACTGCTAACGTCTTCCTAGAAGGGGCTCTTACTATGTGTGAAATGTTAGCTGCTCTACAGTACCAGAGCACCAACTGTTCTGCAGCACTTGTGGCTACAGTTAGCATGAATTAGTATGAGAGTTTAGTGATAATTAATTTGTCTCTTTTTTTTTTCTGGCAGCACATATTTCTGCAATAATACATAGTATAGTTTATTTGTTCTGTAATAATACAGGATATTTGTTCTGACCCATGTGGACTCTTACCACAGTCACAGCTGCTCCAATACCTTGTACTAACATTTGGCACTGAAATTGTTATTTACCAACCAGAAGTATTTCTTCATTATTAAACTTGCAAGCATTGAAAGGGAAGAAATACCTGACAAACATACTTGGTGTAAACCTGTGCAGTTTAGAATTAGGCAGGTTGGAGACTGGAGTTCATTGTTTTCATATTTTGTGCCTTTTATCAGCAGCTCATTTATGAATGTGGTGTGAATACGAGGAAAACAGAGATTCACAAGATATGTTAGCTTGCCTTTCGAAAGACTGATTTAAGTGGGTTTATAGTACTGTAGTACAGACTTGATGAGAAGCCAGTACTGTGCTAAAACTTCAGTTCATATAGTCAGTGGGTAAGGAAGGGCCTGGACTTTTACCTTGCATTTTGAAACGCTGCTTGTTTGACGTTCCGCTTGTAAGCAAAAATATACTTAAAGTTCACCAATTGTTATTATACCCCAGTAGTTTCAGATATGAGCAACTTTCTCAAGAAAATAATATAGGACTAATTTTTTTTTTTTTTTTGCTTTCTGAATTTCTAATTTTCAGTCCAAAGGTCAACTCTTTGAGGAGGTGCCTGAAGTAACCATTGTTAGACATCTTTTTGCCTTGAATTAGGATAGGGGGTAAGCTTCTTTCATGTTCAGATCAGGGTTTTAAAGGTTCAAACAAATTGTTAGATGTTGAGAACAGTGTTGGTGATGCCACAGTGTTGGTGCTGCCACAGTGTTGGTGATGGCACAGTGTTGGTGATGCCACCGTGTTGGTGATGCCACAGTGTAGGTGATGCCACAGTGTTGGAGATGCCACAGTGTTGGTGAGGCCACAGTGTTGGTGATGCCGCAGTGTTGGTGATGCCACAGGGTTGGTGAGGCCACAGTGTTGGTGATGCCGCAGTGTTGGTGATGCCACAGTGTAGGTGATGCCACAGTGTTGGAGATGCCACAGTGTTGGTGAGGCCACAGTGTTGGTGATGCCAAAGGGTTGGTGATGCCACAGTGTAGGTGATGCCACAGTGTTGGTGAGGCCACAGTGTTGGTGATGCCGCAGTGTTGGTGATGCCACAGGGTTGGTGAGGCCACAGTGTTGGTGATGCCACAGGGTTGGTGAGGCCACAGTGTTGGTGATGCCGCAGTGTTGGTGATGCCACAGGGTTGGTGAGGCCACAGTGTTGGTGATGCCACCGTGTTGGTGATGCCACAGTGTAGGTGATGCCACAGTGTTGGAGATGCCACAGTGTTGGTGATGCCGCAGTGTTGGTGATGCCACAGGGTTGGTGAGGCCACAGTGTTGGTGATGCCGCAGTGTTGGTGATGCCACAGGGTTGGTGAGGCCACAGTGTTGGTGATGCCACAGGGTTGGTGAGGCCACAGTGTTGGTGATGCCAAAGGGTTGGTGATGCCACAGTGTAGGTGATGCCACAGTGTTGGGGATGCCACAGGGTTGGTGAGGCCACAGTGTTGGTGATGCCAAAGGGTTGGTGATGCCACAGTGTGGGTGATGCCACAGTGTTGGGGATGCCACAGGGTTGGTGAGGCCACAGTGTTGGTGATGCCAAAGGGTTGGTGATGCCACAGTGTTTGTGATGCCACAGTGTTGGTCATGCCACAGTGTTGGTGATTCCACAGTGTTGGTGATGCCAAAGGGTTGGTGATGCCACAGTGTGGGGGATGCCACAGTGTTGGTGATGCCGCAGTGTTGGTGATGCCACAGTGTTTGTGATGCCACAGTGTTGGTCATGCCACAGTGTTGGTGATTCCACAGTGTTGGTGATGCCAAAGGGTTGGTGATGCCACAGTGTGGGTGATGCCACAGTGTTGGAGATGCCACAGTGTTGGTGAGGCCACAGTGTTGGTGATGCCGCAGTGTTGGTGATGCCACAGTGTGGGTGATGCCACAGTGTTGGAGATGCCACAGTGTTGGTGAGGCCACAGTGTTGGTGATGCCAAAGGGTTGGTGATGCCACAGTGTAGGTGATGCCACAGTGTTGGGGATGCCACAGGGTTGGTGAGGCCACAGTGTTGGTGATGCCAAAGGGTTGGTGATGCCACAGTGTAGGTGATGCCACAGTGTTGGAGATGCCACAGTGTTGGTGAGGCCACAGTGTTGGTGATGCCGCAGTGTTGGTGATGCCACAGGGTTGGTGAGGCCACAGTGTTGGTGATGCCAAAGGGTTGGTGATGCCACAGTGTGGGGGATGCCACAGTGTTGGTGAGGCCACAGTGTTGGTGATGCCGCAGTGTTGGTGATGCCACAGGGTTGGTGAGGCCACAGTGTTGGTGATGCCGCAGTGTTGGTGATGCCACAGTGTTTGTGATGCCACAGTGTTGGTGATTCCACAGTGTTGGTGATGCCGCAGTGTTGGTGATGCCACAGTGTTTGTGATGCCACAGTGTTGGTCATGCCACAGTGTTGGTGATACCACAGTGTTGGTGATGCCGCAGTGTTGGTGATGCCACAGTGTGGGGGATGCCACAGTGTTGGTGAGGCCACAGTGTTGGTGATGCCACCGTGTTGGTGATGCCACAGTGTAGGTGATGCCACAGTGTTGGTGAGGCCACAGTGTTGGTGATGCCGCAGTGTTGGTGATGCCACAGGGTTGGTGAGGCCACAGTGTTGGTGATGCCGCAGTGTTGGTGATGCCACAGTGTGGGGGATGCCACAGTGTTGGTGATACCACAGTGTTGGTGATGCCACCGTGTTGGTGATGCCACAGTGTTGGTGCTGCCACAGTGTTGGTTATGCCACAGTGTTGGTGATGCCGCAGTGTTGGTGATGCCACAGTGTAGGTGATGCCACAGTGTTGGTGCTGCCACAGTGTTGGTTATGCCACAGTGTTGGTGATTCCACAGTGTTGGTGATGCCAAAGGGTTGGTGATGCCACAGTGTAGGTGATGCCACAGTGTTGGAGATGCCACAGTGTTGGTGATACCACAGTGTTGGTGATGCCGCAGTGTTGGTGATGCCACAGTGTTGGGCCTGGCTTTGCAGGAGTGGGTGTGCTCTGCAGGGCTCCCAGCACAGGAGGGTGGACTATGTTGGTCCTGGGGTCCAGTGTCAACCTCTCTCTCTGCGTGTCTAACCATGAGGTGCATTTTATTGACCTTGTCTTCTCCAATGTAGATGTACAGCGCTGTGTATGTACTTAAAAGACTTTTTTAAATAAAGTGCTTTGAAAAGGTACCTAATTTTCTTAGCTAGTAGAGGGAGTTTACAGATGAGAAGTACAAGTTGCCTAGCATTATGGGTTATTGGGAGGCATGTAGAGATGAAGGGTGCTGCCCACTGAACACACCACAAACAAGAGCAGCTGCGTATTTGAGCAGCATGGAGAGAAGAGAGTTGGGGTGGAGGAGCATGAGAGGAATTGAGCTGGTGGGAGTGTCCAGGTCTTCTTGAGAATGCTTGGCTTAAAATCAAATGTTTGCTGCGCTCATGGTGATGATCTGCTTCCTTCACCCCGGTGCTTAGCAGCTACCTTGAATGCACAGCCGTGTTGTACCAGGGCAGAGGCAGCACGGTACTTTTTGGTGCAGTTATCTGGCAGCTCAAAGTAACAAGAACTGCCCAGCCCCTTGAGGGCTATTCAGGGAAATGCCTTTGACTTACAGCAATAAGGTTGGACAGTGCAGTTATGATGCTGTCAAATAAAATGATTTTTTTTGCATACTTCTGCAACAGTGAAGAGCCACTTGCTCATCCCTTTAAAAAAGGTAGAGTGCCAAATTAAAAGATAAATATCTGTTGACAGTAGCCATTTTATGGTTTCAATATGTTTTCAGCATGAAACATGCTGAAACATGCTGCCTGGACTTCTGTGACACACTTTTCACTGCATGCTATGCTTTTAGGCTCACCTAATGGGGGTGACTACTTCACCTGCTCTTGGGGATGTCTTTACTAGGTGTCACCGTGTCTGGCCTCATGATCCAAAGCTTTTGGAGCAAGCCTTGTTGCTTTTATCTTCCTTGTTTCTGTTTTCCCACGTTCCCACTTATTATGCTGTTAATATTGCTTCCTCCCTCCAAGTTCTTGAAAGTCAGTGATGCCCAGAGCAGTTGGAGAGACTGAAATGTCACCAGAGCTGAAAAGGGCTCTGGAGTGATACTCCCTGGTGAACAGAGGAGGGAAGATAGTAATAGAAAGGTTGGTGAAGTGAAATGATGGAAGTGGTTACCAGGAAACTATTGAAAAGACAAGGACTGATATGACAGTAGGTTCAAGGGACTGGGGTTGTTGAGGCTACAGAGCTGGCAGTAATACCAGGATGGGAATGAGGGCTGCTGCCTCTTGACTGAGAAAAGATGGGCAGCTGCTGAGATGATACGTGGTCTTGCTGCCGTAGTGCCTTTTTTCCCTCTGTCCTTCCCAGCTCCTCTTTTCTCACTGCTCGTTTGCCCAGCTTTTTTTTCTCTGCTGAAAGGAACAGGGAATGGGAGAGTCCCTGAGAGCAAGGAAGGAGTAAATGAGTGAACAGATCTGCAAAGCCCAGCCAAACCTCTGTGTCTTGTCTGAAACACAGCCCAGCCTCACTGGTGGGGCATGCCTTGATGCTGTGATTCAACTGCATTCTTGTTGCCACAAACTGAGTATGGAGTGGATGTCCTGTCAGGTAAATTAATCTCTTTCTCTTGCCTGATCTTGCCCTTTTGACTAATTAACCACAGAGGCACTTTGCTGTGTGCACAGGGGCTGCGGTATGGGTTTTATATCTAAGAACACTTCTTCACTCAAAATGGGGAATGTTTGAAGTATTTGGAGGCATGCTGAGGCAGAGTTATTGTGTGTATCAGCACCGAATTGGTCTGTTTTACAAGGAAAAAGGATTTTCTTGACCAAAGAAGCATTTTTATGGTGTTTAATTTCCTTGGTAGAAAATAAAGAGGGGTTAGAGAGATGAAGGATGCTGTGTTATGAAATAAGGGGAGAAGAAGGGGGTAGGGAATATTGTAAGCCCTAAGGAAATTATGGTCTAACGTCTATCTTTACCTATGTCCTGTTCAGGACTTTACCATGACCTTGCAATGACCCTTATTGCTTGGAGTTCATTGACTTGAGGTAATTAAGTCTTGGGCAAATAAATCCTAATAATTGTCTGAAGTGTGCATTTGCTTATTTCCAAAGTAATACCTGTTTCCTTATATAAGCAAAGATTAACTGTTAAAGTAAAAATTTAAAACAGATCATTAATATCTCATAGAGGAATCAAGGCTGTGAACAAAGTTCTAAGTATTCATAAATATTTTTGTTTAGTTTTTAAAAAAGCAAATGGGTCAATCAAAAGAACTTGGACACATACCATAGAAAATAAAAATGTTCATTGCCATAAAAAAAAAGTGGTTTTGATTCAGAAAATTAGTTATAAAGGTTTTGGGAAAAGTTATAATTATTTATATAAAACTTGGACTTTGCAAAGGTCACAGGCTTCAAGACATTTTGCACAGATTGACAAAATTTGGTGATCTGGGAAAGCGAAATCTAAAATACTAGAGATATTTGATCATTTTGCTGTGGAATGTATTTATTCTGAAGAACTGGATGGCATTCAGTAGCTAATGTTGTAAGTTGGTGGTTTCAGCCCATTTCCTTGTTGACTTGTGACTGCATCCCTCACAAATTTCTGCGTTGTCAAGCAAGTAAACCAAATTTTAAATCAGAATGACAAATGAACTGTTAATCCCTTCAGGGCAGGGCTGAGGGAGCTGGGGAGGGAGGAAGGGGGGGCAGGGGAAAGTTTGCACTGCCGGAGTGGATAAACAGAGGATTTCAGTTTTCTGTGCAACTTCTCTGACTCCATTTAATGAGTGTTTGCTCCATTTTTAAAAGGTATAGCTGGATTAATCATTAAAATAACCTTGTAAGTTTTTAAACTGTAACAGAAGTAAAGAGAACCATAGCTTGTAACTTACTGAGGGAAGAAGGACTTTTTATTAGGTTTTGCACAGAAAGAGTCTGGTTCCCGTTGGTCATCCAGCATTGTGGTGGTGGTCATCTGACGTTTCTCAGGGTGCAGACAGATGTCTGGATGGCTTGTGTCTCAGTAGAACAAGGCTGACGCTCTCAGGCTGTTAGCCGTTGGGAAATGCTGTGCATAACCCTCTTAAAACCTTCTGGCATCTGTTTTACATACCATATACTCCAGTCTTTTAGACTTGGAATCTCCTTCAGCCCCTGCCCTTCCCTCCCAGAGCTTTCTTTGCCTCTCTTGCCATATGGGCCGCGTTGCCCAAGAAGGTGGTGTGAGCACCAGACAGCAAGTCTGAGGAGGCTGGACTTGCTGATCAGCTACTCTTCATTTGCTCTGACATGAGGGTTGTGGTTTTTCTTGAGTCTGAGGGGGAAAAAAGAAAGTTATATCTTCTGGGAGAAAAGAAAAACACTTGGGAGGAGAGTGGTAAAGCTTGAAAGAAGATGTTTATTAAATGAAATACAGAGCTCATGAACGATGATTCATTAATAAGTACACTGATCCTTCACAGAAAGGCACGTTTGCTCAAAAATGGAAGGATTTCTACAGTCTTGTGGACCAGATTCTCCAAAAGCTGCAACACCGCCCATGCTCTCACTTTTCTTTACCGTGTTGAAACTTCTGACTCCAGTCATTAGCCCCTGCATGCCATTGCCATTTGCTTTCATATACTGAATGCTCTCTTGCTTTCTCACTGTCTGGCAGTGGGCTTAAGAAGTCGTCAATATTTTGAGTATGTTGTGTGATGGGATATATTTGTTCCCTAGGGATGAATTTAGTAGACTGTGAAGTCTCCTCAGGTTTTGTAGGATGACAGTAGTTAACTAGGAAGCTGTCAGAACAGATGAAATTGGGTCCTAATCCCAGTAACAGGAGCATCATGCAGCGTGCAAACCAAAAGGTTTGAGCAAGGAAAAAGAAGAATTAAGCCACTCTTGTGCCTTTCTAGTTCTGATGAAATTTGGGTTGCCACAGAACCTTGTGTCAGTTCGTGTTTTCGCGAGTTGCCTAGACTCTTGCTTCCAAATCACACTTCCAAACTGCAAACAAAATGATCATACCATGTGTAAAATCAGCCCACTGATTTTACAGGTTATAGTAGCTGAATGCTGATGAGGCATTCCATAGGTCATTGGCAAAAAATTACCGAACCCAGCTGTGGCAGAGCAAAAAAACCCATGTGGTATCAATTCAGGAACATAGTTGGGTATGCACAACTTTGTAGTATGGCTACCCTTACCTGCCTGGGCTGCTTGGCACCAGAGGGCCATAGTGACTCGTTGGTCACTAAGTACCCTAAGTCATCAAATTTCTATGAGGGCTCCTGCTCTTAGCTTCATTTCTGGCATAATGCTTACACTGGAGTTTGAAAGGGCATCCTTGGAGAACAGTCATGTGTTTTTTGTATCTGTGCCAGTGGGATTATTGCGGTGGCTGATACTAGGGCACTGGGTATTCACATTGCCCTGGCTGTTGCACTGAAGGAGACTACTGCAGGACACTAGAGTTTTAACTCTAGTTTTCCTTTGCTAAATGTAATTTTTTGACAATGGAAATATTAACTTCTAATATCTGAAAAATTCTGTGTTCTTGGAAATACTTTGGAGAAGGGCATTTAAAATGAGGACTGGGGTGGGAGGAGGAGCAAAATTTTTACAAATTCCCTCCATGTGTTTTCTGAAGTCCCAGTTTTTCCATCACCCTGTTGCCATGTTAGTAACAGAAATAGAAGGTTATTTTTCACCAGTTCTTTTCACCTGTTGCCTGAAAAGCATAGACAAATTATATTAAGTGATTAATTGCAGGAGTCATGTGGAATATTCAAGACAAACAAAAGATCTCTAGAACTACAGTAAGAGTTTTGTATTATATCTCTGCAAAACCCATAAAACATTGTGCTTCATGCTTTATATCCTTCCCTGCAGTTGCCCACGATTGCAACAAAAAAAATCCTATACTCTGCAGGATAGAAAGCCACGAGGGAGAGATTTTATGTTGAGAGGCACTTCATGTGTGTGCCGTTCACCGTTACTCTCTGAACTGAATGGGAATTGTTGGAACAAAGACCTTTTAAGCAAATGCAAAATATCTTAGATTCAGTAATAGTGATTTTGTGCTTGTGCTTGCTATTTTTATTTGTATTTGTATCTAAATGGTTGAGACGATCAAGAAAGAAACGTGTTCCTGTAATGTATTCTGTGGTGGTGGTCATTCACTTAGTTTGGTAGAGCAAATAGAATAGCAAAAAACCTGTCATAATTTAATTAGGATAAATTAATTTTGTAGTTCAGTTGTTAGCCTTAGATAGAGAGATAGGAAGATATTTTGGCCATATGCCAGAGCATATATGCTCCATATATGGAGCACTGGCACATATGGAACTTGTACCCTCTTACAGGATTCCACTGCTGTGTGCAGGAATTTTATTCAGACTAAAAGTTTGGATCCTATTTAGACAATCCATACAGATCTTTCTAAAAATAGTTTTAAATTATTTTGATTTTTTTTAATGCGTAGGTGAAAATACCATGTACTTTTCTAGTGCTTTATCAGGTTCTGATAGCCTTTGTGCAGGTAGCTATCTGAAAATACCCATCTGAATTAGCACAAAACCTATTACTTCAATGGTAGTCCCCATTTTTTGGTTTCTTTTTTTCTGTCTTTGACTATTTACCTGATGGTTACCCGCCTTCTGTGGTTGAATTTCATCCTCATTGGATTTCCATTCCATACGTTCCATGTCCCACTGTCCTTTTTGTCTTCTATATGAATTCCCTGTAGAAGTGGTTGTCTGACTTTCGTAAGAGCAAGACCTCTCTGGACGTGGTTTTAACTTGTAGTAGCTGAGTATGATCTCACAGTGTCTCTGCACTTGCTGTGAGTAAGTGGGTTTCCGTGCTGTTGATGTGTGTAGTTTCTGCATCGGAGGTTTGAGGGCAGGATGAGGATGTCGGCTGTGGTCACTCTTACAACTGTACCACATGAAGAGTATTCCAGCAGAACGGGGTCTGGTGACTACTTAGGGAATATGCTTAATATCTTTCCTTGGCCCTTCATCCTTCTGTCTTTTACACATCTCTCTGAAAGTGGTTTTCACAGTAATGACTTTGTTTCTGTTCTCGTTTCTTTCCTGTTTACTCTCTTGCACAAGAAAGGAAGGGGAATGGGATTCTCCTGAACTCCAGAGTTCCTAGTTCCTTCACCTCTGTCTCAGGACTGATGTGCTGGAAAAATACAGTTGTTTAAGCCTCCTCAGGCCGTCATTGCTGCAGCTCTGTACTCTGGGGATGGAGCCATGCACACATACCCATCCTTTGCTGCAGAAAAAATCCAGGTGCCTCTGCAAGGTTCCAGGTATTAGAGATGCTCCTGTTGGAAAGCTATGGCTTTACTGAGCTGCTGCTTTCCTTCCTTCCTCCCCTGCGGACAGTGGTGGTGAGCAAGCTTAACGAGGAAGTTGCAGGAGAACTAGCTCCTGCTAATTGACAACATCCATTTGACACTGCAGGAATGGTGCCTCTGCAAGGTTCCAGGTATTAGAGATGCTCCTGTTGGAAAGCTATGGCTTTACTGAGCTGCTGCTTTCCTTCCTTCCTCCCCTGCGGACAGTGGTGGTGAGCAAGCTTAACGAGGAAGTTGCAGGAGAACTAGCTCCTGCTAATTGACAACATCCATTTGACACTACAGGAATGCTGAAGTTCAGGATCTTGGCCACATGTGACTTAGTGAGGAGCAGTAAATGTCTACTGCATTATTATTGTTTTTCTTTTATTGGCAAATATTTTTACATTGATTTGTTACTCTCAAAAGAGTGTTTTCTAGCAGCATTTCAGTCATTCAGCTTCTCTCAAGGAAGCAACACTTTAGCTTTTTCACAACCTCACTGGAGGAAATCCTTCAGTGAAACTGACTCTGCCGGGTTTGTAACAGGATGAAGGCACCACTTCAATTTTCTGATGATTTTGCATAGTCTGACTAGGGAGAGAATGATGATTACCAATTGCCTACAAAAGAAAAGTGTTAAAATTCCATAGGATTTGCCATGTAAAAAGTCTCTAGTTCTTGAAGTGATCATGGCTTTGCATTACTGCTTGTAGATTTTTTTATTTTATGATAACCTGTAGATATCTTTGCAAAACTGTTTGCTCCCTTCTGTGCCTTTCCTATCCTACCCTCTCCCTGCCAAAAAAAAAAAACCAACCAAACCAACACAAAGAAAAGAAAAAATCCAGTAGGAAATATCTCAGCAATGGCTGAGAGTGCTCCAAGGGAGGTGTTCTGTAGAAGGTAATGTCAGTGACCTCCTGGCACAGTTTTGAGCGTAATGCACAGTGGTGTTCCTCAGTGAGTTAGTCTCCTTTACAAAATGTAGCCGCTCAGCCCATAGGAAGAAATATTAAGCCTTGCTTCAATACCAAGTCCCTGTTTCTGGCAAAAAGCAGAAGTGTGTAAATGCAGGAAGATCCATTTAGTATTCAGACTCCTGTGGGAATTTAACTGGGGACAAGGAATAAGCATTGAAGCCAGTAATAATTTCTGTATTTGGAAGATGGAAGTTAGAGGTAATAAATTTAAATAATGGTTAGAGGTCTTTTCCCCCACACAACTTATATAAGAATTATTTGTGTTGCAAACCATTACATTTAGAGAGAGGTATAATATTCCCCTTCAATAGCAGAGTGAAACTGAAGCTCCTGTATGCAGGTTTGGTCTGTCTGCAGTTGCTCAGTTCCTAGAATGGGCTTTTATGTAAACTCTTTGTGTCTTTCTTTATCTTTTGCCTTATGGACAGATGATGTGCTTTCTCAGAGCAGAATACTTGATTCTGCAGTGCCCTGATGTGTCCAGATGTAGCCAGAGTCAGGAGTGCTCAATTCCTGGCAGACCCAGAAGTGCTTTATGAGTGAATCTGGCTAAATAATTTTCTATCCCAAGCTATATTCAGTAACTGGAGAAAATGTTGGTTTTGGCTCTTCTGTCTCCAACTGCTACCAGAGACTTTCTTAACTATATGCTAACAAAAATGAGGGGGTTTCAAATGTTAAGGTTTGTGAATGAATGAAATGTTACAAGGAACTGCAAATTAAGAGTTTTCCAGAGAATGCCACATGTACATCCCCAGATGTATCACTTTCACTATGATCAGTGAGTTTTGCATAAGATTTGGGGATAGCAGGCAGTCCCAGGCTTGTTATTCAATTAGAGTATAAAACCGCTGACATTTTCTTTGACAGCTGAGAACTCAAATTGGCTTTTCACCTAAACATTTAGTTGTTCGCCCTCTCAAAAATGTCAGTATTACCCATAATGTCCTTAAACATTTTTTTGTATGAATTAAGAGCTAAAGTACGTGACATTCTTTCCTCCTTTCAAAGTGAATATTTTGCAAAGCAGATTTCCATGGTTTTTTAAAGAACCCTTTGCATAACTTGCAGGCACTACAGTGATAGCGGATACGTTGTCTAGAAGCTCATGAATTTATTTTTTAGAGAAAGCATCATTGTTCTTACAAGGTATGACTCAAATTTTTTCCTCTCTTGGATTTGGAGGATGAACATATTGGTTATTGAAGGCCTATACTGGAGCTCTGCGTGTGCTTATAGTGTTGATTTATAAGGATACGCGATGTGTTGTTCAGCTATAATGACTATGAAGATGCAATGTAATGTGGTGGAGACTGGTTAAAACAGGATCTCTTCTTTCAACACCATCTTTATTGAACAGACCTTTGCAGGGGGCGGATATGAGTACAGGTTTATCTTGAAAATTCACATGGATAGTTTTACATGCACGTTTTTAATTTGGCTGTTTGCGTCTACAAACCTAATTCAGGGAGTTAGATTTGATCAGCAAGTAGAAGTTAAGGCAAGACACTGTTCAGTAGCTGCCAAGGTATCTGTGAATTACTCAGTTCCAGACAGAGTGAATGAAAAAGATGCCATGTAGATGGCCGTTAAATCCTAACACTTGTGGATTTATTTTCTCCATTTTAAATAACACAGCTTACTGATCCTTTAGTAGAAAAAAAACAAACCACTTATCCTCAGTACATGTTTTGTCTTTTATACCTATCCTAAATAGATTCCAGAATGAAATTACTAAATTAGATGCCTTTTGGCACGTATCCTACTAATGGAATTATATCTTTATTCTGTTCTATTTTATATTGTGACGGTGTTTCTTTGATTTCCAAATAAAATTAAAATCCACGAAGACTATAACTTTGTCTTGTGTCCTGAGAACAAGGGGGAGCTCAGTCTGTTGACATGGAAGAAAGTTTGGAGTCAAGAATGAATGGAACTATACTTCTGCTTTAAATAAAAGATAAATGGGTTACTTTTAATAGAGAACACCAGTTAAAGTAGTCTTAATTTCGATGCAGCTTTATCCTGCAGTTTAGAAAGGGTTTGTTGATGCTGTACAGAGGATAGTCCAACTCTTTTTAATTGCAGCAACCAGCTTTTCTTAACCGTCATTGCCAAGACCTGTACAGCTTCTTAATTTATACATGTATTTTCTATTTTGAAATAGTTCAAGGGTTAGATCTTGTAATAGACAAAGATATTTCAATCCATCTCAATAAATATTTGTACATTTATGCCTGACCTCAAATATCTAAATCACTTTAAGAACATAGCTTTCAAGAACCTTGTTTGCTTCCATCTTGTCAATTTTCTCTTTTTTATTCTTTTTTTTTTTTTTCTTCCCCCTTTTGGCTGTTAGCATGATTTGGATATGTTGCTTAAATGGATAGAACTGAAAAAAGATTTCTTTTTTTCCACATATATGAGGGAAAGAAGATTGTCCTCTTTGCAACTGTTTTAGAATATGTGTCATGATAGCCTCGTACTCTTGGGCAACAAGGAAATGAATTTATTTTCCCGTTGTAATGTTCATATGCTTCATGTTAAGTTAGTAAGAAATGTCACATGACTTAAACTTTCTAAAAAAAGTTTGCTGCGTGAATCTTTCATATTTTGGTTACAAAAATGTATTTCAGATTCCATGTCTTCAGTCATGTGAAATGTTAATAATGTTTTGAGATGTCTTTTAATACTGTTAAGTATTTTTTTTCAAAGTTAACCTGAATATTCAAAATAACTAAGACCATTCTGTTTTCTGCAGTACTTTGGAAGCTTGCTTGTAATATTCTGCGTTGAACTGGCCTGTGGTGTTTGGACCTATGAGCAGGAAATAACGGTGAGTCAGAAAAGGAGGCTGCATTTTTTCAACAGAAGAAAACAAAGATTTCCATTAGCTAGCTGTTTTCTAATTGCTGTAGTGTTTATCTTTGTTCATTATTCGGACAGTCTAATTTCAAGTGACTGCTTTTCTTTTTTAACAGAGAATTCTGGGAAAGCTTGTCTGTCTGGAAGGTCCTATCTGGGTTTCTCCCCACCCTCTCTATATTTGAGAGCCAAATCCTGCAGCCCCTAATTTAAGGACTTTATTTTTTGTTAATTCTTGCTTAGGCATGTTCTCATTGAAGTCAGTGGAAGTTTTGAGGATACAGTAGGAACTTCAGGCTTAAGATAAGTATTTTGAAAGGGGAGATGTGAGAATTTGAAGGGGTTTTGCCCCAAAAGTTCTCCATGTTTTAAAGAGCTATAGCTGAGTGTACTACGTCGTAAACAGACAGTGTGTTCTTTCAATAGAGGACTTGCTCTCTGCCGAAATCTTCACGCTGCCTCCACAAACTATAAATGCCAGTTTTAAGCAAAACATGTCTTAGCTGTAAAACACTCTTCTGTAAACTTGTGAAGAGGTTTTATCTCTGTCTGGTTTTTATAGTTGTACTAACCTTTAATTTTCAAATGGAAGAGTTGTAACCATCATGCAAGAAAATGGGTAAGTGTTGAGCAGAAATTAAACTGAAATGCAATTCTGCTGCCTGCTATATCCTTATGTCTTGTACTCAAGTCTGGTACATTTTTATGAACACAGGGACAAATACTTTCTCTGAGCCGCCAAGATATGCCAAATATACTGGGCTTTCCAACAGTGAGTAGCAATTACATTGCAGTAAGATGGGAGGGAGCCTTCTTGATATTTACATGGTACTGGGACCAAAGGAATTTCTGGCAGACTCGAAGTCTGAGGTTACGTGGCAGCACTTTGCATCAGCATTCATTCCCTTGTGGTACAGATTCCAGAGGGGTATTCTAATATAACAGCGATTAAGGCTATCCCTTTACTTTAAATGTCAGCTTACGTTGCTGCATTTTAAAATTGGGAATGCGGACAAGAGGCATGCTTCATCCTATGGGCACAGCTGCCCTCTGTGGGGGTTTTGCCAAGGATGACAGTTATAACTAACATCCATCTTTCCACAGAAATCTTGTCAGTGGAAGCTGCCTGAAATAACATAGCCTTCAGTGCACTGGTACATGCCTTCTCCAGCCTTTGCTATTCAGTTAGAGAACCTGAAGTTTCAGTGTGTTTTAGTGTGACCCCAGGATTTCAGTTACCTGCTGTGCTACTGAAACCCAAACGTGGGACAGTTTGATAAAAGCTGGCATAGCCCTACCATATGTTAAAGGCACCGGTGATGCTGCTTCCTTTGGGGAAAAAAACACGGCTGTCGCTGCACCCCTTTGCCAAAAGAAGCAGCGCTGAGCTCCATGTCTGCACCTTCTGCAGTGGGTCACAGTGAACGCAGATACTCCACCCTCCTCCTCCTCCAGTTCTTCCTCTTTCTCTATTGAGTTCGAGTGTATGAACATAAGCATGTGAATAGAAAAAAAAATCTCTTCAGCAACTGCTTTTCTTTTTTTGTCTCTTTTCTTCTCTCCCTTTATATGTTTTTTTTTATTCCTCATCCCCTGAAATACTGTTTTTTTTGTTTTCTCTTTCCATCTGATTTCCTCTTCTTATTTCCTTTGTCCTACTACTGCTGCTCTTCATGTGATGAGGTGGGCCAGACTCGGGTTTCTTGCTGCTGAGACCCGTAGGGAATTTGGCAGTCTGGAAAAGCACAGTTGTTTTTCAGTGGTTCTTTCATACCCTTGCAGGTCACTTCCCTAGAGCATGCTTTCTTCTACTCTACTTGATAAAGATAAGAAGACTCTCTCTTATACCCTCTTATACAGGGGTGACTTGGTGTCATGTTGGTTTCAGCGTAGCGTGAAGTCGCTCAAGCCCCTGGTGGGTTTCAGAGAATCAGTTGGCATTAGTGTAGGTGGGTGGATGATGTTGTAAAAAATGTCACTGAGGCATAACTGCCTCTGCTGATCCAATATGGGCTCTCCTTGGCGTGTGGACAAGTTGCTGTAAGACTCCTTGAATAAACAATTTTCCTTCCAGCTCATGATAGCTCTCAGCGTGAAGTGTGCCTTATGACTAATTTATTCCACCCACAAGATTGAAAAGTCAGTGTGGGTTCTCGGCTTTCGTGGGCATTGGTCAAGCCTTAATACTCATTAGAAAAATAATAATGAATAAGTAGACCTCAACAGCAAACTGAGCTTTACAGAATTTATGCTAAAATCAAACTAGCATCTCTAGTTTTTGTTTGTCTACACATTACAGAAAAGTGTTGTATAGTCTAACAAATGCATCTCAAGATCATGTATTGTGCACTACCGCGTGCGTGAGCTGACAGGAAGCTATTTAGTAGATACATTGATGTCCTTAGTTTGACATGTTGGCATTCTCGGAGCAGTCAAACACACAGATTCCGATATCCCTCCTTAGCTCCAGAATTCAAATTGCCTTCCTACACTGGGGTTTAGTTTGTTTTGACTTGCTTTTAATTTCCTTGTCTCACTTCTTGATTTTTTTTTCCCCTGCTTTCCATTGTTTTCATAAAGAAGTTGGATGCCTTGTTACGTGCATAACCCTGGACTGTATTCAACTCAAATAAGATAATAAAAAAAATAGTCTAGCAAATATGAGTTTAATTGCAGCGATATCCAATATTATGCAAAGAAAGCAGAGTGTGCTAACTTCCAACGCAGTGGAAAGAGAAATGCATTGAGTACAAAACCAAATTATTTTATTATAGTGACCAGTGTAACTGTTTGTGATAGAAATAGTCTGTGATGTTATTTTAAAGTATTTTTAGTACTCTACTGCTAACGTATTTTTCACATGGACAGTTATGAGTTCAATACTTTGTAGGTTAAGAAATAAAAATTCTGCTAAGTGAAAGGTATGTTAAATTTCTAGGCTATTATTAATATATTCGTATTCATGATATATGAAGCTTTAGTGGGGCGTCAAAAATGTAGTATAACTTAGCAGCGGTAATGCAACATTATCAAATGTTCTTATTTGGATTATGGGGTCAGTCAGGCAGTGATTGTCCCTATATTTTTGTAGAGCATCCAGCACAACAAAGACCAGGCTCCGTGGGAAGTATCGTGATTATTTTTTTTCTTAGATAACATTTATTGCTCTTTGCAGAATGCCCTTACTGTTCACTCCAAATTGAACAGGATAGCTAAGTCACAGCTGCTGGAGGAGCTGGGCTCCCCTGCCCTCCAAATGAAAGCTGATATTGCAATTGTGATTTCTTTCACCATGACTATTAAGGCTAATGGGAACAAAGCAAAACTCAGCATGAATGGTACGTGTGCCTAGAAGGGCAACTGCAAAGCCTTCAGCCCCTTGCTTTAGTTTGGCACACTGAAATTTGTGCTGCTGAACAGAAGTTAGTTTCTTATCTTGACTCTTAACTACCTTGTATGACAGATGCCATAGCACTTGCTTCTATTGTTTCCGACAAATTACTAACTGATGGTCATAGTCTGACAATGGAGAGCACCAGCACCTCACTTCTGAGTAGTCAAATTTGAAAGAAAAATACTTGGAGAATCCTTCGTTCAGAAGAAAAAATTTACAAGGCTGTGAGTGTGTGTGAAGAAAAAAGTTCACAAGGCCTCATTGTCTACACTTCCTTTTTACTGTTATTGAGCAAGATACTGAAATTGAGTACATTCAGGATACCTGCGCACAGGACTCCAGGCAAAGCCAGAAAGCCACTGAAGAGACTCTCAGGGTAGAATTCATGTCAATTCTATATATTTAGAAGTTAGACGTTTAAATCTAAGTTTGTCACCTTAGACAGTGAAGTGGATTTGAGACTTCAAGGGAATGATTCATCTGCTCTGTTTAAAATATTTATCTTGAGATGAATTGCCCCATATGGCTGGCTGTTTCCTTGTATTGACTAAGACGACACCAGGGAGATACCTAAACTGGGGCAGACAAATGCTATCCCTGATGATTTGGATGGGGCTCAGTTCAAGTTTTATGCCAGGTAAAAAAAAAAAATCTCGTAATGATATAATCAAATTGTACCCAACTATCTCTGAATCTCTCCCAAATGCAGCTCCTTTTCCAGTCTACGTTAATTTGTAAGCAAAAGATACAAATAACTTTTTCCTGATATTTTAATAAAGGCTTGTAAAGTTTCAGTATTGTAAAAATTGAAGCACTTGCTTTCCTGTTTTATTTACATACAAAGTTATTCTGGTCATTGCACTGGAAAGATCTCAGAATAGATGGAAGTTCTGGGTTTGGAGCCACAAGCCAACTGATCTGTCGTGTGAATCACTCTTCTTGCCTTGCTCCAGGTCCCAGTGCAGTGGTCCGATATGATCACGCTGAAAGCCAGGATGACCAATTATGGCCTACCGAGGTACCAGTGGCTGACCCATGCTTGGAATTTCTTCCAGAGGGAGGTAAGATGACAGTTAATTCATGAGCTGAAGTAATACATGCCGGTAAATGTTCTTTATCTGCTAAAGGAAAAGGTTTGGTTTTAAGTGAGTAGGTAAATAAATGCAAGTTCATTTCATGTGAAACCCTGTGTAGTGATGATATCTTTTAACATCACTTGCTATCCAACTCTTGAACTTTTGTAGGCCTTAAAGACACTAAAACACCAAAAAAAGAATGTTACTAAATTCAGTTAAATTGCTAACACTGTCTTCTCCTTTGCCAGTAAGGTTAGGACACCAACACCTTTTAGGATTATTATAACATTTAAGAATATGATGTATATAAAATTAAAAATCTGCACGTAAAGTAAAATGAACATTTCTGTGTGTTGTTTTAATATTAAACTGTGCTCCCCTTACTGTAGGCTCTGTTAGTTTCCTTTCACAGAGCTGTCATGGTTAAGATATGTGTTTAGCTGGAAATGAATGGGAAAGGAAGTTTCCAAAAAGATGCCAACACTGTCTCTTTGGCTGAGGTTTGAGAAAGTGATCAGGGTTTTTATTTCCTTTGACTGGGGGGGCGGGAAGCAAACCAAAAAGCTTCCTTGTCTATTCACAGCTTTGCCCTCTAGCCTACTAAAATTCAGAACTGTTTTTAAAGAATGAAGTATTATGTTACAAAAACATGAAATTGCCCAAGGTAAAACCCATTAACTCCAAATATAACTCACGTGCAGGAAAAGAACTCTTTAAATGCCTGTCGTTGTGCTGCCCTTGTTGAAATGTTGAAATCTATCATTGTTGCACAGATTTCCTGTTTGTTTAAACATTTCCTGGCAGCACTTGGTTAGTCTGTATTTATACTAAAACCTGAAAGGAGGAGGTTAAACATGAGGTTAAACACCCCCCCCACCCTCCCCAGTCCTCTGCTCTGGCTATGCAAGTGCTCTGTGAAACAGAGTAATTCTTCATACACAGGTAGAGTGTTTGTGTCTGTTCTGTACCTGAGATAATATAATCAAATAGTCTTGATTTCCTTGAATACAGCTGGTACTGTACTTTGGTTTAAAAGTATAGGTTGATTAAATTAAATGCTGCCTCTTATCCTCCTGGTTCTTGTAGTGTCATCATAATAGCTGGTTTTAATAGGAATATTAGTAATAAAACTTCAACTATGCCTTAACTCTTCCAGGGGAGAAAAAGTTCCTTTTATAAGTTAGATTTCCTATATGCCATTTCTGACCAGAGGAATGATTTGGGGAAAGTTTGAAGTGAACTGAGAAGGCCCTTTTACAGCTCCTAGTTAATTGGCGGACTCTCATTTTTATTCTGTCTACTCATAACTCAGACGGTGGATGTGTGAGCCTGGTATGTGCTTTATGCCTGAATGAGCACTATGCTTGGGGCCCTTCTTCAGTCAGCATTATAATTTTTTTCCTGAAGAAAAACTTTGTAATTACAGTTTTGTTCCCAAAGATTCAGCCCTGATCAGCTTTGTGCTCTTTCTTCTGTATCTTTTAACATCTGAGAGAGATGGGAGATGTATTTTCCCCCCAATCCCCTTGCTGGTGTCATATCAGAGTTGTGACTGTGCCACGGAAGATGGGAAGGGTCAATTGAAGTCAGGAAGGAAGAACTGGGCGGGGGGAAGAAAAAATCTAAGAATAAGAAAAGGATGTTTAATGAGGTTGTCTTTGCTTGAGGAGCAAAGCTTCAACCTTCCTTAGAAAGTCTCATGTTGGGAGGATTTTGATTGACTAATGAACTGATAAAAACAGAGACACTAAAGCTGTGGTGAAAAAGGAAGTAGTGAGATTTGTAAGAGGACTGGTGAAGTCAAGGCACAGTGTGTGCCAACATGGTGTCTGGGCACTGATCTGCTTGATTGTGACCGAGGAGTGGCATGGTATACAGCACTCTGGTTCTGAAGCGGTTAAGGGGGGCAAATGTTCCCAAGCCCATGGATCAAAGGAACCAGGTGATGAATTACGAACACTCAGGCAGGTACTGGAGAACATCCAGACAGAAAAAAGCAGCATCTTGTTCCTGCAGCAAGGCTTTTCTCAGTCATATCAAGTCCCTATCCAATGCCGAAGAAAACCTAATGTAGCTGCTTGCTTCAGCCCTTTTTTATGTGAAAGCAGCTAGGAATGTGGTAGGCTGGTCGTTCGGCTTTAAATCTCTGTGTGCTTTGCCGAGGAGAAGACAGGTTGTTAGTCTTGGTGGGTTTTATAGCCAATTATGGCTCATCTGCTTTGCAACCAGACTTCCTACTTTTTATGGTTGATTCTGTTGCAGTGTTTATTTTAGTGTGATACCGCTTCATTCCATTTTCCGTTTTCCTTTCAGCATTTGTGATTTCTATGCCTTTTTGCTTGCTTTTTTCATCTTTTTTCTTTTTTCTGTATTCAGATAAATCTGTGCTTTTTCTTATATGGTTTTCAACAGATGTGTCCATAGTTGTAGCCTTGCAGGAATAGTCCTCACTAGTAAGACCTTAATCATCTTTTCCTACTACTTCCTTCAGCCACAGGTGTACTTGTTCATTAGTCACCCTTTTGACATGAAATTATCATGTGTTAGTTCCTCGTAGTAAGGATAGCAGAATTACAGGGTAGGACAATTTCTGTGAAGCATCCTTTGAGGGAGCAGTTGGGATTTAAAGGACAGAGCAGTATCATTGGCTGTTTCTGAGGTGTTCATTGGTCACTACATTACATTTTTCATGTTGCTTTTATGTCAAAGTACAGCAAAAGAAGATCCGTGGAAGCTCTTATAGATGGTTTTAGTCCTATGTAAATATTTTGAAAGTTGTTAATAGGAATTTATTTAACTTTTTTGATGACCTACTTTTATGAAGAAGTAGCATCATTATTGCTGATCTTGGCTAATCCTTCCTTTGCAGTTTAAATGTTGTGGGGTGGTGTACTTCACAGACTGGTTAGAAATGACGGAGATGGACTGGCCACCTGACTCCTGTTGCGTCAGAGAGTTCCCAGGATGCTCTAAGCAGGCACATCATGAGGATCTCAGTGACCTTTATCAGGAGGTAAGAAGAAAAATGTGGATATTTCGGAAGGCTTTGTACATTCTTCCTGATCAAGTAATTTTCCAAACTCATCCTTGCAGTGCAGCAGAAAGGTTAGAGTAATTGTGTTCATGGGAAGTGTTTATGGTGTTTATGTTTATTATTTATTAATGCTGAAGAGGGGGGAGGGAGGGAAGGAAGGAAGAAGGAAAGAAAGAAAGAACCCACCCACCCTTACCTGGAAGTGAGGTAAGTTAGTAACAATGCATTTAACATCTGACATATGCTTAAACACTGAAGTATTTATTTTATATTGGTTAGGTTGGAGTTGAAATTTGCTCAATCAAAAAAATAAAAAAATAGTTTTGGTGTAATGTCCAGTCTCTAGCTTGTCAAACTAAGAGAAATTCTACTTACCCTATGGTAATGAGGACTCTAGTGGTATGTACAGTGAAGGATGCTTTTGAGAAGTCCTTTGCATGAGAGCTCTCTTGTTAACAGGGCTCCTGCAAGGAGGCAGGTAATTCAGTTGCTCTGCTGTGAGCACGCAGAGAAACTTTGTGTGAAAATGCTCTTTCTCTCTAACTCTGCTACATTACAGAATGATTATTATTTTAAAAGAATAAAAAAAAGCTTTAAAACCAGGAGAGGACCTATTTGAACTCAGAGTGGGTAAGGGAGGAGATCATGGTAGCAAGTCATTACTGTTCTTAGGGTAAAACTTATAAAAACAAGTAAACATATTCTCTACTTCTCTCACAAAAATGTTGTAAAAAGTCACCTTTGTCTGGAGACTGCTTTGCTACCTATCATTTTCTTTTTATGCTAACAGACCTCTGAAGACCTTTAATTGTGCATTCAGGAATATCAGAATGACCAGCAGTCCAGGTAGTCCAGTAGTGAGAAAAAGCATGTCTCAGTCAAGCAGTTACGAGGATCTGAGAGGTGCATTCTTCATTTGCTTGCTTTAAAGAGTAATATAGGGTGCGTAGGAAGGAGGACAGGCCTGAGAAGCGTGCTTTCAGATGCTGCAGCATGAACATTTCTCTAGTGGACAGTGCAACTCTGCATTATGGAAGAGCATCCAAAGAACCATTTTATCTTGTCCCAGTCTCTTACAGCTGTTCAAGACTCTTTCTTACAAGAATCTATTACGTGGCTCTTGTTCAGGAGCCATGGAGAGAGACCTCTGAAGCAGGGGAGATTCACTATATAAACAAGCCAAGATGAGTATTAGCTATTGCCAGGAAACAATTGAGCTTTTGGGAAATGGCATCACTGATGTGGAGTGATTTGGTAGATTTGTACGGCATTGATTCTATGAGCAGAAATCATATAATCTATTCTGGACTTTCAGATATCCATCCTAGACCTTGTGTGCTTCCACTAGGAAGAGAGAAGGTAGAGCTGCCAAAATGCTGGTGCCTCAGAAGGCTAGTTTGTGCTAGGGAACCTTAAAGACAGTGGCAGGGGCTGTTTTCTTTCCACCACCTACTTGTAGAGGCTCTCCTGCCTTGTGGCGAGGCTTGGAGTACTGGTTACACTTTAGAAGTGTCAATCTCTGAATGGAAAAGCCATTCAGGCTTCTTCTGGGGCCTGCCAATCTCTTACACGTTCTTGAAGAAGAAAGAACTGTGGCTTACTCTGCAATAATGGTTGTTTTTTGCAATACTGTTGTGAGTATTGGTACCATACAGCCCAACTCTGCCATAGAGAGCCCTCAAGGAGTGTAGATGTATGGAAGCTGCAGAATGTTCACTTGCCCTGAGTATTTTTCCTGCTTATGTGAAAACGCAAGTGTATGTAAGCAGTGTCACTCAATAAAAAAACTAATTTTTGAGCTCAGGAAGCTCAAAAATTTCTGAGAAGGAGTGCTAGTCACTGGAGTGTCTTGTTGAAACTGCAAGGTTTTCTCATCTCTTCTGGTAAGATTTCATTCCTACAGCCATATTCCAGGAAAGTGGTTCTCTGCGCACTTTGTATGTTCAGGTTCTTTTGGTTCTACTTAGAGAAAATGAATAGGAGAAGACAATGATGATGTAGAACATAAGGATTGTGAGACACCCCCACACACCCCCACCCCCATCCCACCCCCCCACCCCCAATAAAAAAAAAGGCTGTCTTGCTTTTTTTCTAAAAGAAACCTGAAGGGCACATTTCTGGTTCTTCCTGTACCATACCCCAGAGCATTTTTGGATGGATTAAGCTCTTAGCAAAAATTTATTTTTGGTTGTCTGCTGCAAAATCAGTTCCAAAAAGGGACAGGCTGTTTTCTGTTTTTCCAGCCACAAAAATACTCTGTTGCTCTTTGAGATATGTACAGTAATTGGTTGGCAAAACATTTTTTTTCCATGGTGCTTGCCTGTGGGTTGTCTCACAGGCTCGTACAGTGTACTTGTTAATATGTTTATCTATATCATGCAAGAGCAACTTACGCTTGCAAGGCTAATCTGTCTGACTTCTGCTTTGGAGAATTGAAGGAGAAAAGCCTTTTTAGAAAATGATTCAAAACAAACTTGCATAGTCTGGTGGTTTGAGAGGGAGCCTAACGAGATTAGCCTTGCTAACCTAAAATTGGCTTATGTAAATGCTTCGCAAGTCCATTCTGGTACTTTAGAAAACTGAAGTTTGGTTTGGCTGGGATTGATAAAATTGTTTTGTTGTAGCTGTGCTGTAATTTTCGGCTGGGATCTCAGAGCTTTTTGTAGTCTAAGTTGGAATCCTTCACAATACAATTTTTGTAGAAAGAAAGGTGGCTTACTTATAGTTCTGCTTGAGAGTATTTTTGGCAGGAATCACATTTCCCCTGCTGGATTTTGAAAGCTATTTTTCAGATGTGTTAGACTTCTTGGACTGCTTTTATTCTGATGAGCTTCACCTTTGGTGCAGTTCGTGGAACAGATTAACCTTAGAAAGAGCATGGTTGTAAGGGAGGTGTGTCGGATGACGATGTGGCCTTGGAGGTTTGTTGTGGTCTGAGGACAAGGGGAGCTCTGCCCATCTTGTGATCGGGAACTGCAGCCTAGATAAAATGACTGGTAGGAGTTGATATCTTCAGAAAAATCAAAATTGCACGTTCAATATTTTTTCTTTTGTTTTCTAGCATAATTTTGAGTATACTGAAAATTTGAGTATACAACAGCTCTGTTGAATACGCTGATGGTTTGTCTGTTCTACTCTGAGAAGTGCCTTATTTAAGATCTGGTCCTTATTCCATGATGTTGCAAAAAATCAGAAATATATGCTTTGTTTCCATTTTAAGACTGAAATTATAAAATGGCCTTTGTACTAAATATGAATCAGGCCTTTAATCCATAGCTCTGTAGGACTTTGAAGTCATTCTTCTGAATGATCGCTGCAAAGTTTTATACTATTTTTGAGTTGTGAACAAGAGCTCCCTGTTTAGTGACAAACTTTTACTTTTGCTGAGGAAAGTATATTTATATAACTCTAATTGCAGGCTACCAACTATGAATGTGTTGCATAAGCAGTAATAAAATGCATGAATGTGAGGATAACAGGAGTGGCTGGATATTTCTCAATTCTGAAACTGATTTTGAACGTGTATTAGAGCAGAACTGTAAGAACATCATTAAATGGAGGGAGGCAGTCTATCTAGATTGGGCATAATTTGTCTCAGTTATGTGTCTGTACTGCAGGAGATGTAGGCATTAATGTTATTGCTCTCTGTTAATGGATGTTTCCTCTAGGCAACAAATGAACTGAATTTGAATACTGCTGTGGTTGAGCATTTTTAAATTGTGACCAGCATGTACCTTCATCCCTTAAAGTTATTAAAAGTGTTAAAATGCAGCCAGTTTCTCTGTAATTAAAAACAAATTTGGAATGTAGTATAATTACAACATTGTCTTCTAGTTGAAGACGTGACAATTTTTGGTCCTCATCAGGTTCGATTACATTGCTTTTTGCTACAGTGTGGAGTTTTGGGGTGTTTTTCTCTTTTCAGATTTAAAATAATCCACATTACTCCCTGTTCTGTCTAAGCTATGTTAATGTTTAAAAAATGACACACTGAAATGATGAATGGCACAAAGACATTGAGATCCTTTAACTTACTCTGGTACAATTGTTACATAGTACATTAATTTTATTTAGATCCTAAATGAGAATCTGTTGACTGCAGTGTGAAGTTTGAGTGTGAGGCAAGAATCGGGCCTTTCATGAAATACATTCAGGACTGTGGCATTTGAAATTATTGGCTTTGGGGAATTTCAGTGTGATTGAAAACTGTTCTTTATCATGTCCTGTCTTCAGATTCTTTCACTTTTATCAATTGCTTTCTTTTCATAGAAAAGCTAGAAGAAATATGTAGTAAGGATATAAACGCAAAAATGGCATTTTGAAGACAATGCCCATTTTGATGGGTTCCTGATGTCTTCTGCTGCGACCAATGCATTTTGGTACCCATGGTGTTATCCCATCCAGGTTATTACCCTGAATTTTCCCTTGGTGGCTGTGTTCCTTTGATTTTCCGTGCTGTGAAGCCCTGTAAAGTTTAGAATAGAGAATAAGCATGGCCTAGAGTAGCTCAAGGCCTTCTCTTCAAAGTTTTATCCTTTCTAAGACTGGGCATCACCTTTTCTGAGCAGCAAGCACCGTAACTTGTGTTTACACTGTTGTCCAGTAGTTCCCAGAGCCGGTGTCTCTCTGTACTGTTGCTGCCTTACAGGGCTTCGGAGCTTTCCTGAAGCCTTGTACAGTAATTATTTGTCCATTTAAGCAAAGTCTGGAGCATGTGCTGATGGATTGGAAAGAGCAGAGGAGTCAAAGAGCAACGACTCTTTCTAAATCTCCATTCCTAGGAAACATCAACTTGTGATGTTTTAACATACTTTTTGTTCATCAGACTTTTTCTGTGTAAGTAATAATAGTAATTATTATTATTCTTTAAATAATTGCTTTGGATTTGCACCTGCTCAACATTAGGGAGAGGTGGTGTATGTGACCGTCTTCCTAATACAGCATGTGGATGGTCTCTGGAGCAGGGTCTAGCTGCCTGCCTGGGTTTGTGCAGACCCTGATGCAGGGTGGGTTGTTCCAGCTACTCTCACAGTGGTTAATGAAACAAAACAAGGCAGTAATACAGTGAGGTGACTTTGAAACTCAAATGTCTGCACAGTCTGCATTGACATAACAGTCAGTGGGATGTGTACTGGTACTTGCATTGCTTCAGAGCCGTGGGTAACCCGAGTCAGCCTGGGGACCTGCCATGGCCAGGGGTGGTCCCTGCTGCAGCCAGAGATGGTGTATAGGAGGGGAAAAAGTGTGGAAAGTACTATGCCAAACCAGTTCATTTTTGAACTGGTAAATTTCCCCTGTCATTTTTCACAGTTTTGGCTTCGATGTTGCCTCACAGTAACAATGACTTGGAGTTGATATCTCCCCCCTGCCCTGAGCAAATAACCAACAGTCTTTTCAAAGACTTCGGGACACTACTGTGCTCTAAGTAGCAGCAGCCCAGCACAAGATATGAGATAGAACTGGCTCTTGGTATAACACCATCATAATAAATGACAGAGAAGTTTCTACATTTAGATCAGAAATTAAGCCAGTTAATTTTAAAATATAGTCTACAGAGAGGGGAGGTAGGTGGAGTGTAACTAACATAAATGGATATGCTTTTTGCAATGAGGAGATGCTTCTAGTTCAAGAATGAAAAGCAGGAGTAATGCCGCATATATGTGGTGTTATTACTGCTAAGTACTAAGTAAAATCTGTTTGTACCCACTGCATTCTGGAAATTTGTCAGAAGTTCCCTGTTAAAGGTTATTCTGTTCGATGCTCCTTACTCAGATGGTGTCTGGAATGTAATGAGTTTTCTACTCCCTAGGGACTTTCTGTGGAACTAATAAACTGGCATATAATGAGTCCAGATAAAACACTAAAAAAGAAAAGGTGGGAAGAAACACTGATGAGGTTATGCAGGTCTGTAGATCTTTCCTAGAATATTGTTTTAACTTCAGGTTGTGGAATTATTTGTAGAAAAAAATCTAAAGAGTTTACAATAATTGACAAGCTTGAAGATCTGCAATTTAAGGAGAGAAACGAGGATTAAGAGGATTTAATGGCTTTTGAACCTTCACAAAACCAGTTGAGTTCCTTTAAAAATCAGTGATAGTTGATAGGAACTCAGATCAACTTTGAGTGATTTCTGAATTGAAGAGTAGCACAGATCTCTTGGCGCTTGTTACATGCAGTAAACTTGGTGTATGAGAAAGGTGGCATTATGGTATAAGATGGTATTATGGAAGCAATTAAAAAGTAGGCAAAATAATTTTCAAAGTATTGTTTGAAGGAGGTGAGAGAAATTTTGAGGAGCCAGAAGAGCCAGCACTAGGTAGGATGAGCTAAACCTTGGAAACCACAAGCCAAATAACATTGACTTATTTTTTTAATCTATTTTTGTTTCATAGGGATGCGGTAAAAAAATGTACACTTTCTTGAGGGGGACGAAGCAATTGCAAGTGCTGAGATTTCTAGGAATCTCTATTGGAGTAACGCAGATCCTGGCGATGATCCTCACTATTACTTTGCTGTGGGCTCTGTACTACGACAGAAGGGATCCCGGGGCGGATCAGATCATGGCCCTGAAGAGTGATACCTCGCAGCAGCTGTCATGTCATTCCGTGGAGCTACTGAAACCAAGCCTGACAAGGATCTTTGAACACACATCCATGGCCAACAGCTTTAATACACACTTTGAAATGGAAGAGCTATAGGTGATGATGCAATGACTCTGAGAAGTCACAAAAGGTTTTAATTGGGTTTTGTCATTGTTTTTATTCTCCTCCATCACGTATGCCAAATATACCAGTCTTCCTATGCTTCAGAAAACAGCTAATGAATGGAAGTGAAGGAGGCCTGCATAGAAAGGAGGATAAGCCTCTTAGAAGAGCCATGAAACAGTTGATTTCATTTGTTTGTTTGTTTTTTAAAAGGCACTCGTTCACTGGGCACAGTAATACTTAACTTATTGCCACAAGCTGTGTGATGTGTAAAATACTGGTTCATTCACAGGTAGACAGAACCTCTAAGGAAGCATCACGGGAACGGAAGAGAAATACTCGTCTTCTGAAGAAACGACTGTGCTTTGGACAAATAAAATGTGACTTCAGCTGAAATTGACTTTTACATTTTTAATAAGCCATTTGGAAAATGTCTTAATCAGGGATCTCTGTATATATAATTGTGTGTTTTTGTGTGTGCATGGAAAGCAGAACTACAATTCAAGTCAATACTTGGATTTAAAAATTTGCAAGATTTGTAAAAAGGGCAAGATTTTCTTTTTTCTAACGAAACTTTTAGCTGTTGTTAAAGATGTTCTAAAACTTCTATTTTTATCTAACATAACTGTTTAATTTTTAATTTTAAATATATTAAACAGGGATTAAAACCAAAACTATGACTCTGGACAATAGACTTTAATTTTCTGAGTAATTCTGGAGAATTCTTCTTTGAAACAGTTTGTTCTGTGGACTATTTCTTAGTAAAAAGAAAAGAAAGAAAACCTTAAACATTCTTTCTAAAATGGGAATCAATATGGGAGTAGCACATTTTTATAGATAAATCTTTTCTCCTGTCTGTGATTCCCCTGAAGGTAGAAACAAAAGACTACAAGGAAAATGCTTACAGTTCTGGATGCTATTGCAATAATTGTAAAAGTACAGAAGGAGAAATTATACTTCGGCGGCGTCTTCATTAAGAGCTCTCTAGTGGCTTAAAATGCCAACTGGAAACAGCATTAAAATGTATTTATTGAGGTGGGGAAAGTGCATTTTACTGTATTTTTATGAACAGTGTTTATTTCGTAGGATTATTTTTACAGTTGACCACGCTCCTGAAATATATATTTGTTCCACTGAGTACCGTAGTTTGTGGCAAATGGGTTTTTACGTAATACTACATTTTAAAAATTCTTTCATTTGTTTTGGAATTTGTAAAAGACAAGGAAAAAAGCAAGGTGTGATTTGGTAGACAATAAAATTACTTTCGTCTTAAATTCCATAATGGCTTTTTTATTTTGAAGTCCTAGAGCGTGAATGCTTTGGGTGGGAGTTGGGAGGGTCCTCCTGCTAGTGTGAGTTAATTTGACGTATCTTTACCCAGTCCGCTTATTCTGTCCTGGAGAAACTGAATTGTAAATTTCATTTTCTTTTTTTATTGCTTCGGAGAAAGCTTCTTCAGGGCTCATGAAATTAAGCTCTTCAGTTGTGTGGGCTGTTGTTTGTTTTTTAGCAGTCTGCATGTGGGTGTAATTATTTCACGGGTGCTGTTGCAAGCAAGATTACCTTTCTGCTTTTGTACCTCTCCTACAGAAATGCTAATCTTTATTTTGGGAGGTAAGAAAAAGGCTAAAGGATAGACTTTCCTAAAATTTTGCTTGGAGTATCTTTGTCAGAAATACTTTCTCATGCACTGTTCGGGAAGCCTTGTGCCCAGCGTTACTGCAGACTTCCGTCCTTCCCATTGCTTAGCCTGGGCAGCATTTCTGTAGCTAAGGGCGAGGTTCCCATGTAGAAAAAGAGCAGGTGTCTGAGAAAGCCTGGATGTAGACCAGCTCTAGACTTTGGAGTGCTATGGAGACCTGTGGTGCTACACAGTGGATTTGAGCCACTGTTGGTTTTTTCCCCCCGTTTTTTGGGTTTTTTTTTTTTAAAAAAAGGTGCCAAACCACAAATTGTGGAATGTTTTGATTGTGGATTGCATGGATTACATGTACACAGCTACATACAGCAGAATGTAAGGAATTTCACCCGAAGTAATGTGAAAAAGGGCAGGAAGAAGTCCTGCCCTTTGTCCAGGAAATCCTGACACGTTAAGTTTTACCAAGGAGTGTCTGTGGAAGCTCCCTTAGCCATGCTTCAGCTCTCCAGAGTCCCCCTATGGGAGGACTTCCCGGGCTACCAGTGAGGTTGCCTGTGTATCTTCTCGTGTCCGGGTTAGAGCTCATGAAGGAACAAATACGGCAAGCCAGGCTAGGGAGATTTGTTCGAGAACTCCACAGCTAGAATTGGAGCTACTGACAGCCCAGGTTGTTTGGTTTTAGGCTTCCCAGGTGGTGAGGAAGCACTACTATTAGGTGTAGTCAGGCCTTCTGGAGAAACGTTCGTGTGGTGGAGTCCCTTGTTAGGGTCTCCTTAAATCCAAAAACATTTGGACATTGACTTGTAGTGAACCTCTTCCTAGACATTGAGGAATTGTATTTATGCACCCTAGATGTTAGTCTGACAACAAAAGGTTAGAGCTGCACAGCGACAAATCGTGCCAGAGCTTCTGTGATCAGGGTGGGGATTGGTATGCCATCTTTGGTTCAGCCCAGGATTGCTCCTACAGGGGTGTAACCGGTAGCAGAGGTACACGTTATGGTCCTTGTGGGGGTTGCCAGTCCTTGGAGTAAAAGGCAAGCAAGGCGTTAAAGGCACCCTGAGAAACAACACGCTCCAGAAGGACAAGGTCTGCAGATGTCCCTGGGGTCTGCTCAGTTCTTCAGTAAAGCAGCTCTTTGCCTCTTGTTCAGCTCAAATGGTGAAGGGGATTTCTCCTATCAGGAAAAACATCAGCTATCGTATTTCTCATATCAGCTAAAACAGGAGGCTCTAGGTCCAGGAGGTGGTAAATCCAGGAGGCGGGGTTTGAGGTAGCACTTCTCCAAAACTGATTTGGTGGTGGTTCCCTCGTTCAAGGATTGTTTGGGGTAGGGCTTCTTTGATATAGGACCAACCTTCCAGTCCAGACCAGTGTTTGTGGACCCCTACGACAGTCGACATCTGTGGTCAGGGTAACCTCACTTCAGCTTGGCTACCCAAATCCTGAGCTGGTTTGCATTCAGAATGGGGCTAGTTTCATTAGGGGAAAGACCCACGTCAGGAATGATAAAAGCATTCCCTTCCCTAGTAAGGACTACTGATAAGTGTTCTGGGAAAGAATCCTATTTTGATTATCTAACCAGAGTTGCCGAAATAGGTCTCAGCTGTAAATTGGAACACTTTCAAACTTTTTTCTTTTACTGTGCTCAGGCTATGAGGTGTCTCTCTTTTTCTAGGGCTTCTTCAAAGAGCCTTAAAATTGATTGACTGTGCTGCTGTGAGTCTGTTCTTTTCCTGTAGAGCTTTAGGATATACGTAGGAGAGAGGCTGCTTGGCAAGAGGGGAACATTTAGACACACTTGCAGCAGTGAAAACTACTTCATCCTTTTATTTCCCTTTTCCCTCAGTTTTGCAGGAGTACCTGGAGGAGAAGGGTTGTGTGTTCTTTCTTCTTTGCACCATAAACTGTAATGAACCAAATCTTTCTTGTTGCAACAAACAACTCTGGAGCTGCTCCTTAATGTTTTTCACAGATCGCTTAATGTTGAGGAGAGCAACTGTGTTAGAAAAGGGATCACCCCCTGCCCGCATCAGGTTTCTGTTCAGCCCAGTGAATCACCCCGAGTCCATGGGACTGTGCCTGGAGCTGTGGGGCTGAGTAAGGTTTGCACCACGCAGTCATGACTTAGGAGTACAGGGATGCTTTTAGGAGGCAAAATTCACTATTCCTGGTCTTTGGACAAGGTATTGATTGATCTGCCAACAGGTTGTATGACAAGACTTTCTGAAGGAAACAGAACTGTGTTTTCTGTTCTTTATAACAGTTCATTTTGTAAAAGCAACCTATATATATAAGGGAAGTTATAAAGAATAAACAGTAAAAAGAGAGGCTGTTGGTCACAGCAACCGTACAGTTAAGTATGATGGAGACAGTGATTTTCAAAGAGTTTTTGAAGTTTTTACCACAAAAGCATTATGTTTAATTCATATGAATTACTATTATTGAAGTGGAATTGTATCTAAAACTTTAAAACTCATGTATGATTGACTACATTCCTTTAAAAAAAAAGGGGATGTCCTAAATACTTCAGAATTTTTATGCATTTACTTGCTTTTTATTCAGCGCTCCCCCACCTTCTATTCTTTCTTGTACATAGATACTGTGAAAATGGGTACCTTAAAAGTAGATAAATAGATAATGCAAGTAGGTAAGAAACTAAGCGGTCCAGGTAATTAGGTATATCTTACACTCTTTGTCCATTTAAATCTGTTGTTCACTCCTGACTGCTCTTTCAGCTGCATGTTTACATATCCTGTCAGCTGATTGCTATTCCAGAACACCTGAAAATCTTCAGATGTTTCCATAGTCAATGGGAAAATAAAGCCCTGGTGGGCCCCAGATGGAGGAAAGAGAGCATATGACCTCCTAAGCACCCTCCCTGCCCAAAACTTTATGATCCTGTAATTTCACTAATGTATCCTCCTCCAGACGGGTTTCCTCTCTGAAAGCCGCTCTTCTCGCTGGAGCAGCTGAGGTTGCATCGTGTTCTCGGCTGCGAAAGCCTTCTCTCAGCAGTCACTGTGTTTCCACAGCGAGTATATCCAAAACATTACAATGTAAAGCGTATGCTTCCAGTTTGTCTCCGGTAGCCATTTTATGGGAGGACAGTCGTTCTCCTTAAAAATGCTCTGGAATGGTTCACAGGCAGGTATTAAATTTACCTTTTTTCCCCCCCACAGAGCAGTGAGGTCCTGGCAGAGGCGGCCGTCACGCATGCCAGTGCTACGATATACGCAGCTGACAGATCAGCATCACCTGCACCGCCAGTTACCCTGTGTAAGTGATACACAGTGTGTTGCTACCTGCTGTTACACTACAAAAGGAGTTTGATCTCGTCTGTGCACTGATACTTTATCAAAATAATTTGATATCAGGTTTGGGGTGGCTCTGTAGCCTGGGAGGTTCAGTCGGTGTCTGGACGTATTGAAAACATAGCGGATACTTTTTTAAAAGTACAGACAGAAAGGTGGAGTTCATATTGCTGGAAATAATTTAATGCCCCAATTTTCTCTGCTGCTGCAAACTGGGATGGGAAAGGTGATGGCCACTCACACAGGAGGAGGGCGGCTCTGTGTTATGGAGCTGCAGCATCCTGGTCTTGGTGGCTCTGGTATGGTTTAGATGCACTCACGGGTTGCCTGGAATTAGTGTTGGGGACATTTGTTGCCCTGAAATTTAGTGTTCCTTCAATCTTATTAGGAAAAAGAAAAAAAATTCCATGAATAAGTTATTGCAAAACCAGGTTGACCCATTCAAGCATGCAGATGTTTTATTTAAATATTCCTCAAATGTCTATTTATTCAGCATAACGCATGTATTATGCTGCCTTCTGAAATACGATATGACTGTCAAACAAAATTGTCAAAACAACAACCTCGGTTTCTTTGTATGATACACAGAAATAATTACACTTCATGTACAGTACAGATGCATTTTACACAGTCATCAACAGTCATTCACTACCAAAACAGCATTTAAATCACCTAAAACACCAAAAGAATGTGTATTTCCCAAATTCAGAAAAAATTAATGATTTTGCCTGTGACACATGGAAATAAGAGACAGGACTGGAATTCTGCAGAATCATACTAAATTATTCTTTAAGCTGCATTTTAAAAATGAAAGTACAAGTTGCTTCAGGGGTGTAACTGTTATGCAAGTGTATTGCTGTAGTGTGTTCTTTTTAGTCCATATGAAAAGGAGAATAAAGAGATTTTAAGACACATGACCTGATGGAGTCAGTAGGTTTCCTGGGTTGTACGTAGTCTGTCCCAAAGTAGGCTTAGTAACTGTCTTTTTGCATTATTTACCTGATACAACTAGTCAAGAAGTACCATGTGGCATAAAGAAGTTGTTGTTGCAGATTGCTAATATCAAGGCAGTTTTTATATCAATAACTGTTTGCCAAAAGGTGGGGACCAAGCCGTTGTTCGTATGAGTAACTGGGTAGAAGTAGGATGCAAGTGAAAACTCTGGGTCCATTCTGCCTCTCTTTTAAACCCCATTAAAACTTAGGTAACCCACCAGCTTCAGCAGATCTACTGCAATTTTCCAACAGGGTGAAAGAGAGGAGAGCGATATCAGGTAATCGACCTTGGCAGAGTTCCTCAGAAGGAGCGCTCCTCTGGGTCAGAGGACAGAAGCCTGTGCTTCTGCTCTCTGTTAAGGTTTGAAAGAAATGTAGAAGCTCAGTTTACAAGGAGTAAGTTACTCTGATTTGCAGAAAAAGTGGGAAGTTAATTGCAAATTAACCAAGCTTCCAAATAAGTAAATGATAAGATAAAAGAGTGATGCGTGACATTATGTAGTCCCTTTTAACTGCAATTTAATTCTAATATGTGATATTGTTGTATTTTGGTGTATATACTGTAGCATGATAGTCCATCATCTACTCTTCAACCTCTGTTGATAGGTAGAGAGAAAGACCAGTATTTGTGTGCAGTAAAAAGTGTATCATCAGCAAGTTTCAGTTTTTACGGGTATTTTCTCTTAATGTAAATTTTCAGGTCAGTAGAATGCTAGCAAATACTGTACTGAAACATACACTACTCAAACTATTAAATAACTGTGTTAATCATTTATTGTAATGGCATCTAATGCATTGAGCCTTTTGATTTATATGCATATTTTATTTTGCAGACATGCAATTATTTCTGATCCAGTGTTTTTGATGTATATATATGTATGTATTGATATGCACATATTCCATGTATATTTGATTTATATGATGTATGGTATGTCATGTATATAGGAAGCGTTATGATACATGTCCTAATGCACTCTCGTGAAGAAAAATGACACATTTTTATCAGAAAGGTTTCTGGTAACATCAATGTCTTTTAAAAATTAAGCCAAAAAGCCTTAACTAGTAGAACCTTCCTATTAGCTTTTAGGCCTGCCCATGTGGGTAAATTCCAATTGAAATTAATTATATTTTTATAGCTTTGGGACCCAATCCATTATTCTGTCAGTGTTCTTAGGTAATGAAATTTCTTCACACAATATAAATTCTCAAACGAATTTTAGGATGCACGTTTACAGATAATTACAAAAAGAATTTAGCCGTCTTTTTTACTGATATCTTTCGGTGTCTTCCAGCGTAGCCAATACTCTGGATGCTGCAGAATGTCAACAAGGAAGGTTTGGAGATAAATGTTAGCTGATCCCAAAAACACCTTTGTTGTAATTTTAATTCAAATAGGATTGATCCTGCAAGAGTACACCGGGACGAGAAGTTTGTTCTGAAAATACAGAAGTAGACAAGATGTCTACAGAAGAAAGGACTGTGTTGATTCATCAGTAGCCTTGAAATCCCAAATAGTACGGTAATGTTGGAGTGGACAACAAACTGTCATAGAAATAGAGAACAGTGGACAAAAAGATCAATGACTGAATAGCGCATTCATGGTGCACAGTTTGGCTGTAAGATTATTTAAATGCTTGCCATTAGAAGTTTATAGTGTGGATGAAGTTGTGTAAAATACCTTAAAAAAAACAAATCCTGATTCCTGATACAACAGGTGTACAATGACTTATTGCAGTTGTAACAGTACCTAGGAAGCAAGATAAAACAATAGTAAATATTGAACTAACTGAACACCTTTAGTTCACTAATGAGTGTTTGAATAAGAAATACTGCATTTTTCAAAGGGAAGTTATTTGTACAACTACCATGGAACACCAATCAGCTTGTAAGTGCACGGAAATGCCCCTTTCTACAGTAATATTTTATCATGCCTAATCTGAAAAACAACAAAAGTAAACTGAGATCACAGCTCCAAATAATTTCAGCATGCATTATGGTTGTAGTTCTTTCAGTCAGTACAAACATATTTCATATGAGCATTTTTTTCTTTCATTTTTTGATAGTTTCTCAACAAGTTTGTGGTTTATTAACAGGAAAAAAAAGACACGTTATCAAAATGTTTCTCGTTG
>NW_008825557.1:2713239-2716488 GCF_000699105.1 Pygoscelis adeliae
ACAGGTTTGTTTCTATTTTTTGTTTTGCATTTTTCTTTTTTCTAAAAAGAGCTCTCATGATAAGAAGAAGCATCAATGGGGACATTTCATTGTGCTCATATAGTAAGTCAGGATGGTCACAGAAGATTCCACCACGCGTCAGTTCAGACAAGGAGTGAGAAACTCCTTTTGGTTCACACGCTACGACACCGAAACCCACAAAGTGTTTTGTTTCTCCTGAACCTCTTGGTCTGCGGCCACTGGCGCACGCGTCAAGGGGCGTTGTCTTTGTCAGCTCTCTCATTCCTCGCGACTCATTTCTCACTGCTCGAGCTCAGCTTGCAAGTGGTCTTTATGCTAATTTATAAATAATTCCTTATTTTATAAAGCAGATACTCTGACAATGTTTCCTCCCGAATACTCGGGAGACTCTGGCCTATCATCTCCTTCGGGTGTGGTGACTGGAGGTGTCGGGATGCTAATTATTGCTGTAGTGACGTAAGGCTGCTCACAGTTTAGTTTAACGCACTCTTCCACTTTGGCATTTAAGCTGGAACGGCTGGAGGAAGAAACAAAAATCCATGAAGAAAGAAAGTCCACGTTACTGCAAACCTCTTGTGTGCCCGATTCCACTCCCTCAGCCGGCCGTCTCCATCCTGCCCCGTTAGAGAGCTCAGAGGTGCAAAGCGGCACCACTCCACCACCCTGCACCCTGGCAGGGGGTGGTGCATGGCCACCCCGGGGGACGGGCCCCCTTTCTCCCTTCCTTCCCACCGTTTCAGCACTTCTAAAAGTTTCTGGGCTCATCACCTAAGTGTTTCTGAGCGGGGGAAGCATTTGAGCCGCTCCCTGGGGAGCAAACTTTGCATAGCCAAATGACTTGCTATGCAGGCAAGTGGAAACTAAGGGGTAGCCCCAATCTCCTATCAATTCCTCCATGCCATGCTTAGTTAAGAACATTTTGTATATTATGTATCTTCAAGAGTAAGTCACAGTGATATATGCACTAATAAAGGTTAACATGTTCATGGAGTTGCTGCACTACCTCAGCATCATAAGAAACTTTTAAAACTCAGACTGTTTTGAGGTGTCTGACATTTTGTGCTTGTGTTTTTAGCTTGTTTTTTTTAGCACAAAGCTGGTGCTTTGTGTTTTTACATGCTCTGTGACTGGAAGTATGGTGCAGGAAAGTCCTCTAGCAGAGAAAAGGATGGATCCAGGCAGAATATTTCCTGAAAAGCTAAGAGAGATTGGAGCTTTGTGCTGGCTGGGAGGTCTCATTGCACAACAGCAGAAAAACTTCAGTAGCTACAAGCTGCTGGATTGTTCATGGAAGTGAAATCCAAACCTAGTAAGTATACAAAGCAAGCTACTCAAAATGTAACTTAGCAAGACAATCTCTATAGCAACTAGTGCTGAAAAAGCTTCTTTTTTAAATGGCAGCATGTTTAAGTTCAGTAGAAAACACTTCTGAGTCTCCTGAGACCTTTGCTGTGTTTTCAGAGGTGGTGTTTGGATATACCTGAAAGCCAAATGGTTTACTTGTGAGAGGTCAGAGATGTTCAGTAAATTACAGACTCTTAAACTGCACTTTCTCACTTCTGTAATAACTCCTCAAACTAGCAAATACATGTTTCTTATCCATTTCATTTATTTAGAAGAGTCTTTCTTTTGACCATTACACTTAGGACTCTGGGATTCAGTTTTATTTCTCTGCTCTGTGGAAATGCGAGGAAGTCCCATTCGTCCTATGTTTCTGAACCAAACCAGTAGAAACAGCAGGGACAGACCGTTCTTTCTCTTCCCACTTGCTTGTGTCGTCTATCTGAATTGCACATTTTTCTATGCTAAATTTTTCTTGTTATGTGTTTGTCCATGGCATATAATATTTGGTGCTCTATTTAATTTGGGGTGCCTGGATGCTGTTCGCTGCAAATAGTACACAGTAGTTTGTGGGGAGGGCATGAGAGGGCAGAAATGGATGTAGAGAGACTATTCTGTTATCTTGGATTAAGCTTGGAGCAAACTACGTGCAGGACGTTTCAGTACTAGTGTCCATTTTTGGATGACTATTTGGCTTTCATCTTTAGCCTCACAGCCTACCTGCAGAGGCCACAACACCTCTACATCTCTCCTCTAACGAAGAAAGGGGCTTCAGCTCTCAGTGTGCTGATGCATGTGAAGTACCTGTTAGACAGAGGCGTCCTCTCCACACATCTGATCTGGATGGTGCTGAGCTCTTGTACGCTGCCTGGACGGCTGCCAGTGATGGTGGTGTTTGGGATGCGGTAAGTCTTTTTGTGTCTTCGTGAGCAGCAAGTGCTGGTAACACCTTGTTGAGACGAGAGAGAAGGGCTGTGGCTGGGGGGTCTATTGACTGTGGAAACCTCCATACAGCTCTCTTCATAGACTTGCTCATCCACAAACTCATGATTCTAGCCCAGAGGAATCCAACAAAGGGACAAAGCACACACAGAAAGATAATTAAAGTGAACATATTAATCACGATTGTTTAAAAGCTTAAATTGACACAACTGAATAAACTGGGAAAGTCAGACAGCTTATTCTTGATTATGGTGTTTAGCCCATATTAGCCTGGGCTGAATACCAACGCAAATGTAAACGCTGGAACAAAACACTCAGAGCTCTAAATAAGAAAAAGTTAATCCAAATTATCCAAATTATTTTGTAAAATAGCACGATTGTAATGTAGTTTGCATTATAAATATCTGTATAATCTATGAAGTGCCACAGAATAGGGGATTATGTTTATTAATAAAAATGCAAGTGGTGCTTATGTAAATGCTCTAAATGTCATTTGGAAATAAATAAGATTCATTGTATTGAACTATAATAAAACAAAAATCATAAATATTTTCCAGATGAGTTTATAAAGCTTCCTGTTGAATTACATGTTAGAAATCAGGTTCTGAAACAGTGTGTTTCGAGGTATGCATCTCTGTAAAAGAAAAAGATGCAATTAAATAGAAGTTTTGATTAGAGGAGACGAGACAGATATTTAAAAGCATCCAAAAAGTTCCTAATTACCGTAGATGGATGTATTGAAAGCAGTTTAGAAGACCGAGCATTTAGTTAGATGAAGTAGTCTTTATTCATGCAATCTATGCTTAATCCAAGTATAGCCAGTAGTCTTACAGATTTGTCATAGAGCTGAATCCAAATTCAAGCAAACGGCTGGTTTGCGTTGACTCAGTAGGTGATTAAGGAGCGTTTCACACATAGCTGTCATTTCCACATTATCTTCATGTG
>NW_008825557.1:2716511-2721018 GCF_000699105.1 Pygoscelis adeliae
GGAGGTGGGTGGGTGGAATTTTTACAGTCATTTTAAAGTATCAGCCCAAACTAAGCAGAGAGTAAGATATGTTCATGTGCAGTTTGAGAACGCCTCCTTTTAGAAAAAATCTTTCCAGTTACTGCTGGAATCAGTCTGTGTATCCTGAGAGTGGTTTAGGGAGCATTTTCTGGGTTGTTTTACACTCACTCAGTCTCATTTACTTAAAGTTTGTTAGCCTGCTGCGTCTTTGTGTATTAGAATGAGAAACATTATTTTTTCCCCTAAAGAACGATCCGCTAATTGGAAAGGTGCTGATGTTTAATTGGAAAGGTGCTGATGTTTTCCAGGAGAATTACAGTACGGTGCTAATGTAAAATATGTGAATGAAGTAAATAGAGTAACAACTGTAGCCAAGTGTTTGCAACAAATGGAAATACCTTTATAGGCATATTATTTTTATTTCCATTTCTTCTGTTCTTCTTCACTCAGATGTAAGTTTGTGTGGAAATGAGTGGTGTTGAAGAATGCCAATTTCAAGTGATATGGAAAGAAGGAACTTGCTTGAAAATTGACTTCTATAAGGCGTATGTCAGCCACAATCAAGATTTTGAATGTGATCACACAGTTGACATAAAATGCAGAAAGAAAAATTATCTGATCTCCATCTTTAGATTACGTTGAGTGGCTTGCAGTATGTTTGCCAAGAACTCTGCTAGTTTTCCAATTAAAAGTAATTTTGTGCTTCCTAAAACTTTTATGGAGCAACCAACTCAATTCAGTTCAACTCAATTCAATTTGTAGGGTCCATTAAAGAGGGTTATTGAGTGAACTTTTAATATAGACTGGAAACATTTTGAAACGATATAATAGCTCAAGTTAATACATTTGATTATACTTATTAATTAACTGTTCTTAAATCAGCTAAAAATAACCTGTAAAATACAACTTTCAGTGCAATTATTTTCATTATTAATGTAATTTTCACAGAATCCCATAACATTGCCCACACTGCATTTTTTAGCGTGGAAGAGCTCTTATCCTATTGACTTTTTAAAGTGCTGGAAAAGAGAAAATATGCCTTTGCTTAGTATCATCTGGACTGATGCTTATACCAAATGACATTTCAAAGGGTGAGGCAAGGCTAAGAAGGTACCTCATTCTTGCTGTTATACCATGAACCAGCAACTTGCCAGATTCCACAAGCTGAGGGCCCAAAATTTCAAATTCCCACTAAAATTTTAGGAATGCATGATCTGACCAGGCAGTTGCAGAATACAAGTTGGAACCCCTGCATACGTTGTTGTGTTCATGTGTCATATGAACATCAGTGCCAGTAGCAGGTCCCAACAAACAAGGAAAAAAGAAAGTAGATTCTATGCAAATTTAGGAAACAAGATAATACTTGCTTTATAGACTTAATCTTTTTAAAAAAAAAGCTCTGTTTAAAAAAAGAAAAAAAGAATAGGGTTACATATTCCACCATTATGATTAGAGGAAATGTGAAACTTTGGGAGCCGAATGCAACTCCCACCAAATGAAGAGAAATTTTTTTCCATGATTTCTGTGAGAGTTTGACAAGACCTGTGGCGACTACTAGGGTTTTTAAATATGTTTGTAATGTTCAACTGTGGAGATTTTTAAGGCAGATCACTATTATCAGGTTCTAGTACAAAATGTCTCAAAAATGTTCCAGAAGGACCCAGCCTGAATATTGTCAACTAAACCATATTATACTCTGAATAGGAAGCAAGACATTTTGTCCTACAGCACATTATATAAAAATGAATACTCCGAAAGTAAGAATGGAGAAGCCATAAGTACTTGTGGGATGACATATTGCTATCTAAGTGACGTAACAACTGGGCCATTCTATTTACAAAGAAATGTTGTCGAAAGGAGAACATTAAATTATACATATACATACATCATATTTTAATTTAGCAATGTCTGTTGTGGGAAAACTTTTTAATATCTTTTTTTTTTTGAGAAAGAGCAGAAAGACTTTCATGTTGATCTCCATCAAATATAGCAGAAGCATTAATGAATGCTTTTGGTCTTTTAATGAATGCATGGTCTTTTAATGAAAATCTAAAACTAAACTATAAAGATAAGACAAAATAGCATAAATTTCCTCTATGCACACAAAACTTAAAAAGAAATCATATAATTTTTTACATGCAACTGGAACTTATGAAACTAGAGGTAAATTTGTAAATGCTAGTTTAATGGATGTTGACCAACTTACTTACCTAAAATATAAGGTAGATTCTACATGACAATATAACCCCCGCCAAAATATAAAAATACAAGGAGATAATTTGAGCGTGCCCTATGTGAAATTCCCAACTCTCCAAAGATTAAATTCAATGTAACTAATATTTATGTTCTTAGTTTCCTTAGGAAATTATAAAAGAGGAAACAATGTAAATTTAGGGATGATTAAGTTTATTGCTGTGATGTTATCTGTCCAGAAATATACTATTAGTAAACATGGCACTTAGTTATTACCGAATCATAACTCTGCTGTAGTTTACTATCCTTTATGGCTGTATAATTATTCAGGTATTGAACAGGGAAAAATATAGAGAGCACATAATAAGTAGACCTTTTGATTTATAGGGAGTTTCAAATATAGATGAGCATATTTGGGCTGTTATGAATTACATCAGTGATTCCTACAGGGATCTCAGTGTGTAAACTGAAGCCAAAAGACTTTGAAGCTCTGCACCTGCATCTGGATTAAGCGCCTGAAGTTTCAAAATAGGATGCTTGGGGATCCTCTTTTACAGCCACTTTGGTGAGAATCGTGTTCACGTCCGAGGAAACACTCAGCAGCTCTCCCCGTACAAAAGCCCAGCATTTGCTCAGGCAAAAACTTGCTTAGACTGCACTCAGTATTGAATGTGTAAGGATTACAAATTGTGTTTTATGAACTCTACTGCAGAAAAGTGCAAATGATAATGTTATGGAGTGTATGAAAACCATACTGAAGGTCACATATACAGCTTGGCTATATTGATGTCATCTCACTGATGCCAGTATCTTTCACCCTAGATGAGGCTCTCATCCAGGACCTCTCAGTTATTTATATGCAGTGGGTATAACACCTTAAAATAAGATAAAATGGCTTTTCTTCCCAGTTAACTGCTTTCATATAAAGGCTTATTAATTAGGAGAAATACTGAAAACATTCAGAACTAGGCTGGTGTTGGAATTCACAGGAAAACAGAGTTCTCTTTTCTTACCGTAGTTTTTTCCAGGCAGTGAAGCAGGTGGTGGTGCTGCGTTTCAAAGGAAGAGCCAGATTTGCTAACAAAGGCCTGTTCTTCTTCACTGGAGGACTGTTAATACATAGAACTCTGTATTATTCTCATTTGTGAACAAGAGGGCTCTTATCCAAATATTTGATCAGAACTAATCTGGATTGTACACAGTAGCAATGCTTCATGTACACAGTATAACCCAAATCATTTTGGACCTGAGTTCTCTTTTGCTTGTTTGTTTCTTAATCAAAATATTTTCTTTCCTTCCCTTGCACCTCCTTTTAAGTGTTTTCATCTTACGTCTTCTATGCATAGATGGAATAGTACAATTTACAAGTGCAATCAACATGTAAGCTTTGAATGTTGAATCAATGCATACTTAAAATTTTCATAAATTTAAGTGACAGTAAAATATTTTTTTTCCTGGGAATGTGCCTCATTTGAAGGAAACTAAACATAGTTGTCCTCCTGTGATCATTTCACAGCACTAAATAATTTGTGGTATTGCTCTTACACAAAAATTCATGTCAGCGATCCCAATCTGCTGAGTGTGGAAAGCATATAGCAGACGTTACTGACACAGAATGAAGAATTAAGTAGAAAACATCCACCGTTTATTAATTGCTTTCACTAATTATTCACTAGAAAGCAGAAAACTAAATAGGGGAGGAAGTGGGGTAATAGGAAAGATTACAATTCAACTTTGGGATATTTGAAATCTGCATGGCAATTAAGCTATTCGGTGTCTCTTTAGTTCAAAGATTTGAGTTCTTTCAAGCAGGAGAGGAAGCGAGGGCTCTGACTCCTCGTCTTTTGTGCCAGACCGGACGGATGGACGTCCCCTTCCTCCTCTTCTGGCTATAGGTTAAAGCGTTCGGCTTTTTAACACGTATTGAACAGAAAGGGCATAGAGGAATGAAAGCCTTCCTGTATCCCTCAGGGAATTGCCTAAATGCCAGAAAATGGCAGGGATTAACAAACACTGTCTCTTCAGTCTTTCTCAGCTGGCTACAGCTCTGAGCAGCCAAGGGGCTGTCTCCGGCAGCGTGGGTTGCTGTGGATCCCGGTCCCAGCCGCTGCCCATGGCTCCCACTGATGGTCCTGGCTTCCTCAGCAGGGGTAAGGGGGAGGTTTGCTTCAGGTAACATTAGATATCAATGCATTTGAGGTAATCACCAAGACTCTCCTTAGAGCAAAGTAGGCGCTTCCAGGGCATGATTTTCACTCTGCAACTCCCCTCTGGGCAAATGGTACCCCAGAGC
>NW_008825557.1:2721036-2726113 GCF_000699105.1 Pygoscelis adeliae
CCTCACTGATGATGAAGCCTGGTTTTGTCACCCATGTTCTACCTGTCTAAAGCCAAATGCGATAAATCCAACCTACCTCATAAGATGCAAACACTATACTTCATTAATGAGGCCTTCTACGGGATCTAACTCTAAAAATGTGGGTTACATTTGAATCCAGCATTTCTATCTGGCCATTTTCCTCATCTTTTAATACCCTGTCATCGACTCTCAATAGCTTCCTTTAACAGTAGTAATTGTCCAATTTATACTTCCTTAATCTACCTCTAAAGATAACATTACCTAAAGACCCAAGTTGACTTGCCCTGGTGATAAATAGAATAAGCTACTGCTGGGCTGTCATTAAGCTGTTTCTCTGGAGGTGGAGGATATAAAAACATTACCTGCTGCAGCTGGTTACTCAGTAAGCCATTTCGTTTGCTCTGCATGTAGGCATTGGCACTCCCACTCTTTGCTGCACGAATTCGAGCAAGTCTGGCTTTCTGTGTAAACAGACAAAAGGAAGAGTGTCACTTGTACTCATATCCATTATTCTGTTTATCTAAAACTGCTAATTGGAATCAGCTGCTTATGAATACCAATATCATAACCGCTGAAAGGCTGCATTGCATCTGTCCTCCAGGTGGAGCAAATCATAAGTGCCTTCCTATTTAAAATGCAAATGACAGAAGTTTTTATTTGTCCGCATGCATCAGCTAATAAGAACAATGATTTTGGAGGAGGGATTAGACAGATCAGCATGTAAGTGCCTCCTTTTTTTTGCATTGCTGCAACTGTGCCACTCCTTATGCCTTGTGGATCAGGAACACGGGCATCCATCTCAGCAGCTCCTGCCGTGAAAATCTCTTTAAAGGGGAAGAAATGGTTCAGAAAAACACAATGTTGCAACTGCCGTGAGCTGGTTTCTCAGAGCCTTCTGGGTTTTTAGAGTAGCAGAATGTGATAGTGTTTTTTATGATGTTTCCCAGCTAAGTTCCTGAATGCTTGCCAGGCCTTTTAAAAGCCTTTTTACCTCTTCATGTCTATTGGTATAATCAGACTTAATACTTGTCATCATTGGTCATAATCTGTCCATAACCTGATTTTTCAGCGACTGCAGGCATCAAATTGCTGGGAGAGGTTTGAGATTTCTCAGGTGAGCTTCATTGCTTGTGAAGGTGACTTTCATTCCAGAATAGAAGGTGGCTCATGAGTGAAGGACACTTTGCATCCACTGACTTTTGTACAACAGTTAAAAGCCAACATGAGGGGAAAGTGTGAAGAAAAGACTCTCTCAACCAATAATATGGAAAACAGAAGCGTTTATGGGATTTCTAGGATGGCATCCTGGTTCTGTAATTTTTGTGGCTTGTTACATGTGTAAGAGCTAGTCTAGGTTTACCTTCATGCATTGGTTTCTGATTCTGAAAGCCAAATGCTGAGCAGCATCTGGAGCTGAATGCCTGCTGAAGCACAGAAGGAGACACAGTGAAGAACCTGAAAAACTGACTTTGATATATTAATAGGGATTTTCATATCTGATAATTACTCAGTTCATATTTTCAGAAAATAGAGGGAGCATTTCCCCCCCTCCCCCCAATTTCTGTGGCATTGAATGTCAGCATGAAATGATTGAGAATCCCTGAACGCTTACAGAGGGAAGCAGCCTGGTCACTGCAGCTGCCAGATCTCTCTGGCATGTTTAATAATTAACTGACTGTGAGGAATGACTCAACACCACGCTTCCTTGCGCTCACAGCCTCAAACTCACAGATCTTCTCAACAGCGAGCCAAGAAATTCATGACAGCTAACAGCAAACATAGCTAGAATCTGGCTTATGTTATATGTCATGTATTTATTATCTCTTAATTGTTCTGAAAGAAAATAAGAATGTGATAAGATGTGCATGTGTGCATCACTGAGTCAAAAGCTCACATGAGAGGTTGCTGCCTGATTTTGTGATATATTGGCCATTTTAGAATAACACATTGGTTTGTCACCTTCCTCAGTGCACACAGCCGTTCCAGCTATGCAGTTAATGCACCTTATTCTAGTGGTAAGTAGTGAAGTGCCCCGATCACCCGCACAGTGCTTCTGCACAGGTGAATTCCTACCTTCCCCTTCCTCCTGTTAGCACTGAAAGGACATGTGCAGCCCATGCTCTGTCACCCTGAGCGGGTCCCCAGGGACTGAACTGGGGGTAAATGTCTGGTCAGGGCTCTCTCACTGAGCACCATGGCTGACCAGCCCCAGGCAGCTCGGCGTGCTGCAGTGAGCCACCCAAGAACGCAATGCACCGGGCTGGCCAGGGGTCCCCAGGAGCCGACCAGTGCAGGAAACGGTTGACAGCTTCGACCTTCCAGGCTCACACGGGCTCCTTGGTGGCACATCCAGGCCAACGATGTGGTTAGGGTTGAGTCCTCAGGGATGGCAAGTAAAAATCCCCTTGGGCAGGCAGAAAATAGGTTATTTTCAAGGTAGAGCTCTTCATGTGCAACACAAGCATGATGGGCTGAAGGCTGGGGGAAGAGCTTTAGCTGCACCGTGGAACAGTCATGGGTTGGGACATCTGCACTGGGTTATGTTCATAAATATATTAAAGGTCTCTCTTAGCGCTACTGTTTAGCCTTAGGAGCTCGATATGCTTTAGAGATGCTTTTGCAGGGTGCAACATGGAGTCCTATAAGTAAGTTATTTCACTCACAAATTTTTTAACTGGGGTACCTTTCAGTATGCTCTTTATACAGGGAGATTCATTAGATTTAGTGAACAAACATTTTACATACATTAGTTATGCTTTTCCTTTTTAGCATGCATATTCATTTTCTCTTTCAGTGATTGAAGTAATAATTATGGTGCAGCACCATTTAATAAGGAAATATAAAAAATATAACAGTTCATAAGACTATCTTAATATATCAATGTGCTACAACACATATAATATGACGGTTGTACTTTCCATGTGAAGATTTCAAATTGCTTTGCAAATATGAATTTATTGCATCTTAGAAAGCTTTTGTGAGGTGGAAAGTAATAGCTTACATCTTTCTAGCTGAGACTCCTTCAGATGGCCTGAATTTACATCATTTACCAAAGAGAAGACAATAAATCTGTTACCAAGACAGGAACCAGATATTGTGGCTTCCATGCTTAGACTTCAGCTTACAGAAAATACTCCTGAAATGGGAGGTGTTTCCAAATCTGTTAAAGTGATCAGATTTCTTTTCAGTGCTTCTGCCTGATTTATATCAGAGCCTGTAGCCTGAGTAATCTAGTGACTCCTCACATTTCCTATCAAGGAATCATTAAAAGCTCATGTCAGCCACAGGATTTTAAGGGCTGGGCTCTGGGGATTGAATTCCCATGAAGGACACCAAATGATGTGATGACATCAGGAAAACTGTAATTACGGAAGAACTGCATTTTCCTTTAGTCTGCGAACTGCATTTTCTGCCACATACAACAGAAAGGGAGTGATAACTGCCCCTTGCTATCCACTGCAAAGCCCTTCCTAACTCTCCCCTTTCATGGAATATCTAGCAAAAAAAAGAAAGGATTAAGTTCTCCTGCAGTAGATTATCTTCTTTGCTGTGAGGTTTTCCCTGTTAGCCATTGAATGTGAAACTTTGATTTTAGTAATTTTTACATTGTCTAGGACAAAACCAATGTAGCTGAAATACAGTTCTTATTCTGATGAAATTCCACCATAATAATCTCATCTGAAACATCCTAAAGAAATTGATGATCAGCTCTAATTCTTACTGCATCACTTCTATTTCTGTTGAACTTCTCTTTTTAATACATTGCTTTTTTTTTCTAGCTTCAAATTTTATATCTTAGAGGTGGATTCTTGTCTACGGCTGCATTTATAGAAACCTTACAAAGGGAATTCACTGTCATTCAACAACAACTAGCTCTGTCAGTTTTAGAAATACAAACATTTATTTTCACAAGGTTTTAAATAGTGCTAAATGTAACACTGTGGGGTATTTACAACATCCAGCTTTTAACATTCAAGATGCCCTCAGCTGTCCAGCTGTTTTAAGAGGGAGATTTTATCAGGAACACTTTAGGGCAGGGCTTGCTGCACTACTGGGAATAATTTTTGGCAAGAGCCTCTCTTCAATTTGCTATGCAAGAAGCCTAGGTAGCCTAGGTAATTTAGTACTTAGATAGCTCCTAGAATCATAGAATAGTTTGGGTTGGAAGGGACCTCTAAAGGTCATCTAGTCCAACCCCCCTGCCGTGGGCAGGGACATCTTCGACTAGATCAGGTTGCTCAAAGCCCCGTCCAACCTGACCTTGAATGTTTCCAGGGATGGGGCATCCACCACCTCTCTGGACAACCTGTGCCAGTGTTTCACCACCCTCAGCGTAAAACATTTCTTCCCTATATCTAGTCTCAATCTACCCCCCTTTAGTTTAAAGCTAAAAAGTTTGCCACCATCTTTTTTATAAGCCCCCTTTAAGCTGCAATAAGGTCTCCCTGAAGCCTTCTCTTCTCTAGGCTGAACAACCCCAACTCTCTTAGCCTTCCTTCATAGGAGAGGTGTTCCATCCCCCTGATCATTTTCATGGCCCTCTTCTGGACCCGCTCCAACAGGTCCATGTCTTTCTTATGCTGAGGGCTCCAGAGCTGGTCGCAGGACTCCAGGTGGGGTCTCACCAAGCAGAGTGGAGGGGCAGAATCCCCTCCCTCAACCTGCTGGCCACACTTCTTTTGATGCAGCCCAGGATACGATTGGCCTTCTGGGCTGTGAGCGCACATTGCTGGCTCATGTCCAGCTCTTCATCCACCAGTACCCCCAAGTCCTTCTCGGCAGGGCTGCTCTCAATCCCTTCATCCCCCAGCCCGTATTGATACCAGGGGTTGGCCCGACCCAGGTGCAGGACCTTGCCCTTGGCCTTGTTGAATCTCATGGGGTTCACACGGGCCCACTTCTCAAGCTTGTCCGGGTCCCTCTGGATGGCATCCCGTCCCTCAGGCATGTCAACCGCACCACTCAGCTTGGTGTCATCTGCAAACTTGCTGAGGGTGCACTCGATCCCACTGTCTATGTCATTGATGAAGATATTAAACAGTACCGGTCCCAATAC
>NW_008825557.1:2727590-2738761 GCF_000699105.1 Pygoscelis adeliae
CCCCCACGCATCCAATAAAGGATGGAGATTCTCCTTGGCTCTCTTCTTGTCATTAATATATTTGTAAAAACTTTTTTTGTTGTTTTTAACGACAGCGGCCAGGTTGCGTTCTAGCTGGGCTTTTGCCTTTCTCATTTCCTCTCTGCATGACCTAACGAGATAAGTTGGTCAAGTAGGACCTGCCTTTCATGAACCCGTGCTGGCTGGGCCTGATCCCCTAGTTGTGCTGCACATGCCCATTCAGCCAGGCCAGTCATCTTCCCCACCCGTTCTTCTTACGGTGTACAGGGACAGCCTGCTCCTGCGCCTTTAAGACTTCCTTCTTGAAGGTCGTCCAGCCTTCCTGGACCCCTTTGCCCTTCAGGACTGTCTCCCAAGGGACTCTCTCAAGCAGTGTCCTGAACAGGCCAAAGTCCGCCCTCTGGAAGTCCATGGTTGTGGTTTTGCTGCCTCCCCTCCTTACTTCACCGAGAATTGAGAATTCTACCATTTCATGGTCGCTAAGCCCAAGACGGCCTCCGACCACCACATCTCCCACCAGTCCTTCTCTGTTTGTGAACAGCAGGTCGAGCGCCTCTGGATGGCATCCAGTCCCTCAGATGTGTCAACTGCACCACTCAGCTTTGTGTCATCTGCAAACTTGCTGAGGGTGCAGTCCTGTTGTCCTGTTGTCTCTCTTCTGCAGCTCTCCAGACTATATAACTATCTTACTGTCAAACTCAAAAATTACTAATTACTTACCTTATGGTTATTATTTTTTAATGATCTTGTACAATTAAAAGATATGAATTCGTTCACAGTCATTCTGTGTGTGCTGGTTTTGGTCGGGACAGAGTTAATTTTCTTCATAGTAGCTAGTATGGGGCTGTGTTTTGGATTTGTGCTGGAAACAGCGTTGATAACACAGGGATGTTTTCGTTACTGCTGAGCAGTGATTACACACAGTCAAGGCCTTTTCTGTTTCTCACCCCACCCCACCAGCGAGTAGGCTGGGGGTGCACAAGAAGTTGGGGGGGACACAGCTGGGACAGCTGACCCCAGTTGACCAGAGGGATATCCCATACCTATGCTCAGCAATAAAACTGGATGGGGGCAGAGGTTGGCAGGGGCTGCCCTTGCTCTGGGACAGGCTGGACATCAGTTGGTGGTGATGAGCAATTGTTTTCTTTTGCATCGCTTTTTTTTCTTGGGTTTGGTCATCCGTCTTCCCCCCCTTGTTCCCCCCCCCCTTTAAAAAAATATTAAACTGTCTTTAGCCTCACCCATGAATTGTTGCACTTTTACCCTTCTGATTCTGCCCCCCATCCCGCTGGGGAGGAGTGAGCGAGCGGCTGGGGGGTGCTTAGCTGCCTGCTGGACTTAAACCACGACACTATAGCTCCTAGAGCAATGGCCAAAATTGTCCAAATTGTCAAAAAATCAGCCACATTGTTGTTTACATAATTTTTTGTTTGACCTTTCATAAATCCATCCTATATGTTTGTTTTCAAGTGAAAAGTCAAGCCCACATTTCGTGCTCTGATTTTCTAATTTTCAGTAATTGCAAATAATTGACTTCAGATTAGCTGACAATAATTTATAGGATATCAGCATGCAGTAGAGAAGAAAATGCTGTTTACTTTGTACATTAATGGATATGGAATTAAATAAGGTTCATATATTTGTTGAGTCGTGCCTTGCTTTCACACTCTATTCAAATTATTGTTAAGTAAATTCAAAAATCTTGGGTAAGTTACTCTGTTAGTTGTGTCTCTGCAACCCCACTGAGATTAATAGCCTATCTATCTATCTCGTTTAAAGAAGCCATAATGGCTAGCAGGGTTCCCTACTGCAAATGCTCAGCTCTAGACTGCCAGGTGCTGTTAAGCAGTTGTTGTTGCAATTCATCCTAGAGCTATTTATATTTATCTAGTAATTAATTATTCATAACTTGACAGATAAATACATCATGTACAATCAATAAATAATAAAGCCAAGCCAATCTTCAGGATATATTTTGCTATGTGCAGGTAGAAGACCATATTCACATGAAAGATTCAGGTTGAATTTTATGTATGAAGTCAGGTTTTGGAGCAGATGATAGCTGTTTGGGTGTTCTGTTGAGGCACCATGCAAAGTCACTCCAGGGAGAAAGTGCTTGGGCAACTAAAATTAAGGCTCCTTCAATTATCAGGTAATCAACAATGATGTGCAGATGGACCCGCACTTAGGACTTGCTTGACTATGAGGATACAAGGCTCTTGCCTTCAAAAGATGCAGAAAAATAGATGTATGGAAAACAGGGAAGGCATCTAGCAAGGAATGCTTCATTCAGGGTAAGGAGGACATTGTCATCCTAAGAGCTGCTGCAGTGTGTTGGGATGGAGCAGACACCTGTTCCAAGAGGGTAGCTATGCCGCCACCTCCTCCTTTGCCTTCCCAGTGCTGGCAGTCATCCCAGTGAATCTGGCACTGTGAGGGTCTAGCCATATCTTAACCCGCGATACCTATCAAATATGGAACAGGAAATTGTATCCAAGCTTACCTAAACCTTTCTTTCTTCTTTCCTGTCCTTTCTTTTCCTTTTTCCTTTCCCCCCCTTTCCTTTCCTTTATACATGGACGAGTCACAACACATCTGTCATTAACTTTGCCACCTGAAGGCACTGGTGGGCAACCAAAATAACTTGGCCTCTTGAAGTTGTCTCTAGCTGAGAAAAGCTCTACAAATAGGATTCTTCAAAACTGTCTCAGTTGTGATAAGTCTGCCTGAGGAAAAGGCATAGTAAGACTACAGGGCATAATTAGTTCTGCCCTGAATTCCAATATCCAATTTGGATTATTTATTTATTATTGTCAGGATAGGTCAGATCCTTGGACCTTATTATCTCATAGAAGAAAAAGTTCTGATAAGCACAGATGATTTTTCTTTATTTTTTATTTTAATCTCCTTTTTTTTTTTTGTTTGCATTGAGGTCTCTTTTACAACAATGTATTTCCATGGTTGGAAGCAGGAGCTTGCTTTAAAATGCATTCAAAATAAGATGGTATATAAATAAATTTCTCTCTTCCGTCTTCTCCTGAGCATTAATGTGCAGCATCTTTTTGCCAAAAAGAAACAAACGGAATTGTCTAATCTTGAATGACTGTGCAGAGCTCAGTAAATGCATATACTGATCATCACATGGCTCTTGAACAAACCTAATACAAGTGACAAAATTTTTCTGCTGAAAATTGCCAGTGCTCCTGGGACTAGATTTCAGCTCTTCAATGGAGAATTTTCTCTTGAGTTTCCTTATAGCCTAAATGTTTTGCCATTTCTGAAGACTACCTTGATTAAACTTCTGTATGAGATATTGATAAAGCACGTTGCACAATTCAGATATCCAACACTCTCAATCAGATGGAAGCTGTTGTAGCCAGCAGGAGGTACCATAGCCTGCAGGGGTTTGTGCTGTGCTCCATGAAACAGCACCTTCTTTCAAGCTTATGTTCTTCAGCTTTAGAGAATAGAAATAAGGTTGGTGCCTAGGGGAACATTTATTTTAGAAAACTGTATAAAGGTTCTATTGTATTGAATGAAGAAGGAATTTCAAAGTTCAATAATGCGACCTTTTTGCTTGAATATTCTTATACAATGCAGTAGAACCCTCCTGTGAAATGCAAGGCTATACTTCATAGCTAAATATTGCTAAATATGGACTATACAGTACCCAAGAAGTGCTTTTTGTTGTTTTTTTTTCAGTCCATCAGAGCAATATTCAGTTCAACATCTCAGTCATTTTAGATTGACAGAGATTAGCTTTGCAATAGGAGATATCAGTGAAACACACATCCAGTGCTAAGTTAATCAGACCTCAAAGCCATATCTCCAATGCAGGAAGGGCATAAACACGGTCAGAGGAAATCTCTCATCCTTACTGTTGGCATTGTTCTGGGGAAAAGATACTTGGCAGGATTGCCATTCATCACTTCATATTCCTGTTTGAAACATACAATGAGCTGACTGTTTTGCAAGGAGAAAAAGTCAGTTATTAACTCAAGTGGTTTCTATTCAGGAAGAGATTATTGGGAATATCAACCAGTCTGCCAATCTAATTTTTGCAAGGTATTTTCTAGTGTCCATCTCTTTTTCACTGGCAAGTGTAAAGCAGGCATAGAAAATTCTGTTTCATGACACGCAGTTGGAGACAGTTTCTACCTGAAGTAAGGTTGGTTGTGTCTGCAGTTATTATGAAAGCTCAGAACAGACACACTAATTGCTGGGATCAAGCAGATCTGTTTTCCATGACTGGTGCAATGCTCGGAGGCACAGTAATGAAGCACTGTGTTCTGGCTGATACATACTGTTCTTTGTCTGCTGTCATTACGCAAGCAAAAGTGGAAAAGTTCTCAACAAAAACAGTGTGTAGAATTGACATGTTCTCTGCATATTCCAGCTGTGGGAGTGGGGAATGCACAGCTGGAACTAGCACATGGGAAAAAATGGCACGCAAAAGGGTGGGTGGAATTAGTAGATAGGTAAGGGATGATATTTGGATCACTGATGCAGTATGTACTTGAAATCAGGTTTCTAGAAAGGTGTGACATTTCTGTGATACACCTGGTTTCTTTTATGGCTATTTTCCTCATCTGACAGCGTTCTTTCAAGACATGGTCATTAAACAGTACAGTATCTTAGCCTGGGCCTATGACTGACTTTCTTGGCCATGTATCTCTCTTTCTGCTGATTTTAAGATATTCTGGGAATGGTATCACTGTGTACATCTACTTCATTTCCATGAAAAGATCAGTCAAAACGGTGACCTTTCTGGTCAAAGGCCAGAAAGGAACACGCAACCATTCTGTGTCTCTAAACCTGGTGCTGTTGTCTGTATGAGCCAGATGCAGCATCTGGCAGCCTGTGTTCCCTGGTTTACGTACGTAATCCCCATCCACAGCCTGCCTGCATGCCTCTGCGGGCAGCGATCCTGCTCTCCCTGGACCACTGGAGACTCAGAACTTCTGAAGAGAGGCCATGGGACCACAAAAAGCCCAAGCGGTGACACCTCGGCCTTGGCAAGGTCTGTGTTGCATACAGAGCCTTCTGACTGCCACCAGCAGAGGAGCAGAAGGTAACGCACCTCGGCTACCTTATCAGGGCTTCAGGTCCCATGGAGGCTATCTGAACTGCTTATCGTTATAGGGTTGGGTAAATTAGATTTGGACTAGTAGTTTGGCAGTGATGTGGAAATGAAGGTGACTGCCCAGGCTTGGCTGCATCTCTCCTGGTAAATAGTTCTTCCTGGCTCCTGACCCTGTGCATATGGGTCAGAGACAGAAATTGTCTTGTTGTAGAGCTGGTTGATATTTTAGTGAGAGACTCAGCAAATCAAGGAAGCTGGAAAAACAGACTTTTTATTTCGGCTTTTCCTGATTAAGCTCTTTTTCTGAAACTTCTTAAGCAAACTAGAGCTGAGGAGACAAGTTCCCCACTAATCAGATTCCCCAGAGACTGAACCTGGGAATTAAACACATGGATTAGTGAAGCAGGCTGTTAGGATAGACATTAGAAATCATTATTAGTTTTTTTTTTTGTTTGGTTGTTTTTTTTTTCCTCAGAAGACTCTGGTGGAAAGAAAGTCTGCCTGAAAAACACAGAAAAATCTTCAGTGGGTGGGACTGCAGCTATTGCCTGAAAATACTAGATCTAGTCTAACAAGTAGGATGAATTACCACAATAATAGATCTGTAAATTTTGACAGAAAAGATAAATGAACCTTTTTTTTTCTCTCACTAAAAATAACACAGTATTTGCATCTGGGACATGGGCTAGGCATGTAGCACATACATATAGTAGTTCCCGTGCTAAGAAACCAAACACTTTGAGGATGCACAGCATATAAAAAGTCATATTTTATCTATTGCTCAACAACAAAAGGGGCAAAAGTTAGGAGCTCACCTTTTGTGCCCTACGCTTGTCTGCTCGTTGATTCTGGTGGTAGATACGGCTGAAGTTGGAGACAATTACAGGAACTGGCAGAGCAATGACTAAGACTCCACTCAAGGAGCATATTGAACCAAAAATCTTGCCAGCTATTGTCTTCGGCACCATGTCACCATACCTGGATTAAAGAAAACAAAACATTTAGTAAAAACAAAATCTCTTTCAAGTATTGAATTTCAGGATGAATTAATTGCACAGTAGATTTCACTTCTTTTGCAAATAATTATCGCTGCATATAAATAATACTTTATACACGTATGCATACATATACGGCTTGATCAGTGTTGTGCACACATAATTTTAATTTCAAGCTAATGTTGCGTATCTTATGTGCCAAACTGTGGGCATCTATGTTTTACCTGCTCTAGTCTTCCCAGGCTGCCTCTATTTCCATGGAGAGAGAGTGACCTTGCTAAGGAAAAAAGAAAAATCAGTGTCGAAATTAAGTCCCTACCCTGTTTGCTTGTTGGAAGAACTCATCACTTTCCATTGGCAAGATCCTAGGGAGACCACTTGGTAACTTAGATGCCAAGCTGAATAATCTGTTGTCTCACTAGGCTGATATAGTACTTTCATTTAGGAGGGTAGCGCATTTTTGGAACAGGTTGCCCAGGAGATCGTGGACTTTCTATCTTCGGAGATTTTCAACACTTGGCTAGACAAAAGTATGGCTGACCTAAGCTATTGTGATAGTCTGCCTTTGAGTGGGAGGCTGGACTAGCTGACCTCCAGAGGTCCCTTCTGTGATCTAGCCAAAAGCAAACATGAAAAACTCAAGCCACAAGCAAGCAACCAAACAAATTCTAGCTGCAAATCCTGGCAGTGCTCAGAATTACTAGGGCTACTGCCTTTCTTTACGATGCTGGATATTGTTTTGTCCAGCAAGTAAGAACATCGTGCTGCTGAAGTATGTAGAGGCACTCCAGTGACAGCTTATTAAGAGATATCAGCTCTTTGCACTCTGTAGACTGCCATATTCTATAGACAAGTATGTAATTACATATTACAGGGTTTAATAAAGAGATGAATTACTTTCTAGTACCATTCTGTTTTTAACTTTACTGGTTTTTAAGTTATTATTAAACATTGATTGTAGCATGGGAGTTTAGCATGCTTGTGAGCAGAGAGATAGCACATTCCCTATCGCAAAGAATTTATAAACTGTTAACTCAAGAAAAGGTAAGAAATAAAACGGCGAGAGGGGCAGTGTTTGGAAAAGGCTATCTGGAAAACAAAACCTGTCTGTTCACAGGAATTGGGAAAATAGTAGAGAAGATGGGGGGGGATTCTTCAAGTCACATGGTCCAAACTGTGCACCTAAACATGAGAAGGAGGAGATAAAGGGGTGAGGATATCAGATCATGGAGAATCTATATGGGGTTAGAGCACACCTTCTGGCAATGAGAGCTCAGCGTATGTCAAAAGGAGATTATGTATCACCTTGTAGGTGAAGATGAATAGTTTGCATTTTGTAAGATAAGAGGAAGGTTTTTAATGTAAATATTCAAATGAATTGTTATCCAGGCAGATATAATATAGATGACTGAGTCTTAGACTACTGACAAAGATTATGTTGTGTAAAATAAATGTTTAGTTGCTTTTCAAAGCATGCACAAGTGTAAAATATTCACAGGAAAAAATACATTAATATTTCTACCAATAAACCCTCTCACCTGCTCAGAATTTGAATGCTATTAGTTTTTGAATTTGAGACATGCAGGATTGGCTACAAAGACATAATGTAATAGAATCCATCTTCTAAATTATTAATATAGCTCTTCTTAATTACAAGATGTGTAAAACTGGAAAAATACTAGGAGGAGAGTCATGCTTTCCTTCATTTCAACAATTGCACCTCACAACATAGGCATTTTTGGTGCTTATCTTCCTAAAGCCAGAGCTGACTATCAGCTGTCAGGAGTGATGCATGCCCAGCTGTTCTCTTCTTTGAGCAGGGAAATGGATAAACGACCTTTCAAGGTCCCTTTGACAAATGGGATCCCCGACACCTAAGTAACCCCAGTTTTTTTCAGGCGGAGCAGTGAGGTGAGCGGTGGGCATGGGGCCAGGGTGGCAAGCTTAGGGGAGAAGTCCTAGGATCAAATCACTGATAATCATTGCTGGTTTACAGTATTTGTTACTGTTTCACTTCATCCTTTTAGATACGATCCAAGTATTTTCTTAAATGGAATCAAAGTGTATCAACAGAAAGCTATTTAAAAGACAATATATATTTGCACACACCTGACACAACCAGATCTTGAAATGCAAAATTTACACATGACCAGTGCTACTGGACAGACCTTTTAAATTAGATTCCTAAACCTATATTTAGATGCCTATCACTTGAAATGCTAAATTGCTGAACCTTCATAAGCTCACATTGTCACCAATGGCTGCTGTGGACAGAAGGCATTTCTGGCTCTAATTAATTTGGTTTGAAGTTGCTCAGGGATATAGTTCATCCTGTTGATAATGTGACACTGTAATTATGTGAATCAACTGCAGACCGATGCTTTAGGAGTGGTGACAGGAACTATTAGCTGATCTGTCCCTAACATTTCAGTATTTATGTGTGGACCTACCTACTGACATAAGGAGGTGCCTTTTCACAGTGCTTCAGTGTTATAAATAAGCGAAATAAAAAAATTAGGATTGTTTGATACATGAAGGTATTTTGCAATGTTTTTCTTACCTTCTGGACAAAATGACAGGTAGATGGATATACTGCTTATTTTAAAATAACTTGCTTTTGATTATTTTTCTATTTCAGCTTGAATAAGTTGTAGTGCAGTGACATTTTCCAAATGTAATGCTGTTTGTCCATTGTTTAGTGCTAATAATATCTTTCACATCATTAATAACTCTTACATAATTAGTTTTTCTCCTGCTGATAACACTGTGTTGGAGATGTTTAAATAAAATTACGGTCAGAAAAAGCAACTTCCAAGAAATTAGCCTTCCTGCACAGGGTGAGGAATGTATTTACTCACTTTTGTGACAAAATGGAGTTTTTACTACATTTACCCTGGTTAGCCTTGCTCTCCTTGGGGACAGTGACACAGATTTTAGTGTAGTGTAGGCATGACCAGAATTGTTAATGAAGTTCCTCCTGCTGGATTAAACAGTACCTCATATATCACTGAATACCACCAATGGAAGTGGATGACATAAAATGAAGGGAAAATTTCTTCCTTTACCCCACCTGCAATTGCTTTATTCCTTGGAAAGTCTAAACTAAATAAGAACATAACTCTATTTTAGGATGGCAGGGTAGCTTTGTGGTGCTTGTATTTCAAAGTGGAAAAATTATACTTGATCTCTAAAACAAATTCTAAATTCTGCAGAAAATCTGATCTCTTCAGTCATGGAGACAACAAATATGGGATCTTATTAAGCAATTTTCACAGAGTCATTTTTCAAAAGGGAACTATTTCAAGGTTTTATCTACTGCTACCCTGCTTGTCTCACTGCTCTTCAGACTGTAACTGCAAACATATTCTCCTTTACATGCTTTTTTTCCTAGTTGCAGTCTTTTCATAGCTCTGTATATAGTCTGTTCCACATATGTCTATTATTGTGGCCAAAGCTCAAGTCAGTCTTTGGGCATTTATGATTTGTACTGACAATCTAATTTTGCAATGTCAAAAGTGTCATCCCAATATTGTATGCTCTGGATGAGTGAAGAAAGAGATGTCGTACTGATCCCTGTTATCAATCATCAGGTGCATTCTGCTTCATTAGCCAAAAAAGGAAGGGAAAAGGCTATGACAAACTAGATGTGTCAATCAAGTTTTATCAAATCGCAAGTCAGAAACTACGTGATCAAACTAATGCCTAGGTTTCACTAGACGTAGTCCAGACAGGTCAGACATGTCATATTGCTTGCAGTCCGTGGATATCTGTTCACTAAGTGACATCATACAGGGATGGATGGATTTAAAGGCATGTCTGTTTGTCTCAGCTCTTTGTATTCAACAGGTGACAGACCACTTTTACATATTTGACTCCTTCCTGAAAGGGAAGACAGCAAGCCAGTGGATTCCTTTATTTTGCAAATACTGGATCTTTCAGAGTACTGATCTGAGTAACATGGGCATGATTTCTTAGTGCGTTGCATGACAGATTTGGGGCCATGAAATGCAGCCTGAATCACACACAATAAGCTGAGCTATTGTAGGAGCATGGGAAACATGAATGTATTTGGGTTTGCAAATGTACATTTTTGTAACCTATGCATTGCCACGCCAGAGCTTACCTGTGGACATCCACCTGCCAAAGCAATATTGCTCTTCTAACTGATGAACAAAATACATCTGATATTACCTACCCATAATTCAAGAAATCTCAGACAACAGAGGCTGTATTTGTGGCATCATCAGCTATTTATCTTATTCCTGAATCTAATAAAGACTGTTTTTTGATGGCTCTAAGATGGAATATTTCATAAGACAAAGGTCTGATTTATAATTGAAACGATTCATACTTTTTGGCCATTTTTCCCTGATGTGAGCAGAGACGGTCTTTTCTTTAATAATCTTAACAAATGAAAGGGACAATGCAGCTTATTTAAATTGTTTGTTTGTTTGAACACAGGAGTAATTTTTTTCAAGCAAAAAATAAGTGTATTTTGGAGGATAAAATAAGTAATCACAGAAATTGTAATTTAGCAGTATTTTTGTGTGCGTCTGACAGATCAGAAGTTCATATTTAGAATAGCTTACTTCAGATAGAAACACCAACCCCTCCAGATGACCTCTACAGCAAAACTCTGAAACTATAGGACATACACAATAGTAATAAAACCAGGATGTGCATTTTTACAAAGATCAAATAGTTTAGGCTGATAGTGACAGAAACAGTTAAGGAAAAGAATTATCAATATTCAGAAAACCTAGATGCAATAACGTTTACTGACACTAGAGGGCATAAACGCCATTAAAAATAAATGCAAATGCAAAAACATTTTTAAACGCATGTTACAAAGACATGTGCCCTCTCCCACCTCCTTCGAATTCATTTACATACTTTTAAAAAATATTACATTATATGCTGGTTTTGGCTGGGGTAGAGTTAATTTTCTTCACAGTAGCTAGTATGGGGCTGTGTTTTGGATTTGTGTTGGAAACAGTGTTGATAACACAGGGATGTTTTAGTTACTGCTGAGCAGTGATTACACACAGTCAAGGCCTTTTCTGCTCCTCACA
>NW_008825557.1:2738794-2755710 GCF_000699105.1 Pygoscelis adeliae
AACTGACCAAAGGGATATTCCACACCATATGGCATCATGCTCAGCATATAAAGCTGGGGGAAGAAGAAGGAAGGGGGGGATGTTTGGAGTGGTGGCATTTGTCTTCCCAAGTAACTGTTAGGCGTGATGGAGCCCTGCTTTCCTGGAGATGGCTGAACACCTGCCTGCCGATGGGAAGGAGTGAATGAATTCCTTGTTTTGCTTTGCTTGCGTGTGCGGCTTTTGCTTTGCCTATTAAACTGTCTTTATCTCAACCCATGGGTTTTCTCACTTTTACTCTTCCAATTCTCTCCCCCATCCCACCCTGGGGGGGAGTGAGCGAGTGGCTGTGTGGTGCTTAGTTGCCGGCTGCGGTTAAACCACAGCACATTGATTGAGGTCTGTTTTCTGCTCCCATCTTATTTGCTGAAAAGGAAAGTTAGTAAAATTTTTGTTTTCAAACAGGTAAAACATGTCAGAAAATAATGGAGTTGTAAAATAAACAAAAAGTCATTAAAATTAAGTCGGTAATATTTACTTTAAAAGCAAGGGAATTTATGAACAAAGAACAATGAAAATAGTATGAAATCCATGGAAACTAAACAATCTTTGTAGAAGCCTGCATGGAACATATTTTTTTATGTGTGGGAGACAAATCACGTTTCCCAGTGGATTTAGCATGTCATGCAGGCAGGGTTCAAGCTTTTTGCACTGAAGTTGACTAACAGAATGGTGTCCTGCCCTTCCAGGACAAGGTCTATCCTCCCATCCTCCAGCTGCTTGCTTGCTCTGGGCAGGGTCAGTGCTTTACCCACCGGGGTGGGATGATCCATCTGCCCTCTTGCTTCCCGTCTCGCCTAATGGCCGTTTCCTGTTCTCCAGGAGCCGCAGGCAGAGCCCCAGAGGCTGCTCTGCTGAGACTCTCAGCAAAGATTATACAGCTGCTCATCGGCCCATGCGTTTAGGCAGCCAGCCGCCCAATCGGGCACGCACTTACGTGCCGGCAGAGGGGAGAAGGCAAGAAAAGCAATTCCTAGCCTCTCTGAGAATAACGGTAATATGGTGAATCTGCAGCCTTACCTAGGTCTTAAAATAGCCTAATGATTTTGGGAAAGTGATTTCTAGTAATACAAAATATTGCTGTTAGTGTGAGATGCGGAACATTACATAGATTATTCCAAATTTTATTCCAGCCTAGGGAGATTCTGCATCGAATTGCAAATAATCTTCCCGGTTGCTTTTACTACTGCAAAGGGCCCTCTGTTGCAATAGCCCTCTCTTCTGCTCAGTAGTGATGGACGTGGTCCCCTCTGGAGTCCACAAATATTCCTCCAAGAACTGGTCAGAATGCTTGTTCATGAATGATGAAAACCACATCTGCTTCTCAAGAGTGGCAGTGCTCCCTGGGCGTTCCAGCCTCCAGTGCAAGAGAGTCAAACTATTGCCCCTGCACCTGGCTGAGTTTGCAGTTTCTGAAATACAAAATTTCTAATAACATTCAGGGATTTTTTTTTTTTTTTGCATGTGCACCAGAGCTTTCATCCAAGAAGCTTAAACAGATTTGTAAAGGTGGGCTTTAGTATTTAGAGGTCAAAAAAAGGAACTTTTGCATGGTAAAATTAAAAGACTTGCCCAAGGAAACATTCCCGGCTTCTTGCAGTCAAGACAGAGATCCAGATAACCAAATTCCTTCTGTTTTCCTTTACCATAAAATATTAAATCCAAAAAATATCTTTTTTTGTCATCTCTCCCCCTCACTCCATAGGAAAAGCAATATCCTAACTTCCTGAGCTGCTGCAAAGCATCACAGAAGTATGATGTCTGGTTCATGTTGTATGGGGGCTATTTAAACTGCCAGAGCTGCAGCTCAGCTGCAGCTGCGTTACAGTTACACAGACATACTACTGAGGTGGTATTTTGTTTTGGTTTTTTTTCCCAGATTTCAGAGGCAAAAATGAGCATGTTGTTTGTTTTTAGGAAAAAAAGAATGTTTCTGAATGGATCCGACAATTTTCATGACTAAGAAAAGAAACAGCAGAAAAACTATTCTTGATGCAAAAGTTGCAAGCTGCCTTTGCTAGTGTTACCTAAATCATGGTGGTTCTCACAATGCACTGGCCATCATCCACACTCATAGGTGAAAATGGGCTTTTTTTAGAGTTTGTGGGCAAAGGGAGCTTCGCACAACCTTTCTCATGGTAGCAGGCTTCTGCAGCAAGTGCAGGTGCCCTCACCCTGCACGGCCCCTGCCAGCGCCCGAGCCCTCTCCAGCTGAAAGGTGACACTGAGACTGTGACAATTGCTGCTGAGCGTCTCTGCACACCAAGGCAGGCATTGGCTTGCACTTCCAACCCCCTTTTTTGCTTTTGATGGAGAACTGAGGCTTCCAGCACCAGCTTCTGTGGCAGCGATGCTTACCTGGTAAGAGATCTATCATGCATTTGGTGGGGCTTCACGCTTAGTACAGTGGATGGAAGACTGTACATCAGCAATAAAATTCATCAGCTGGACTGCCACACGCTCCAGAAAGGAGGAGTGACTGCTTTTCTGCTATCACGGATGTGTGAGTTAACCGATCTCAATTAATTCCCTTCTCAATAAGGCTAGCTCTAGGACTAAACAGATATGCTGCAAGGGAGCAAATATCAGTTAACCACTTTAACTTCGAGACCAGTTAAAAAAGACCATCAGTGAAGAATAGAAACTAGCCATTCTGAGAGTAGAAAAAGAAGTGCTACGCATAAAGCAATATTATAGAGATGTCAAATTATATCTGAGATTTGTAAAATGGTGTCCTTGTCTAAGGAGGGTGCTGTAAATTGTTATGAAGCCGTTCCCTAGATCTTCCAAGCTGCTTGGTGACTAAATGCTGGCAAGTTGACACTAATTAGTCATTTATTTCAACATTACATCCAACAACAGATACTTTAAATTGCTACTGGTAATAATTTTAAGTGGAATTTCAAAATAAGCATTTCAACTGTGTTGCCTTAAGGATTCAACCTGTACATTCACAATTTGAAAAGTATCTAAGTTGCTGTTTAGGAGCTAATTCTATTTTTAAAACACCACTGTATGTGAATGTGAAATGATCCAGGGCTAGATTTGGAAAAATGAGACAGAGGTAAGTAAAAATGTCTTCATTTCCTAGAATCATCTTTAGTCATAGAATCATAGAATCATTAAGGTTGGAAGAGACCTCCAAGATCATCGAGTCCAACCATCAACCCAACACCACCATGCCCACTAAACCATGTCCCTAAGTCTCTCATCTACCTGCCTTTTAAATACTTCCAGGGATGGTGACTCAACCACTTCCCTGGGCAGCCTGTTCCAAGTCCTAAGAATACTATATCTAATTAACATAGAATTCATTTATTACTTTGTTTTATTACTTCAGAATTTCAAGTCTTTAAGATACCATGGTGATAAGCAGAAAATAAATGCTTGGCTGGATAATTATTCATAAGATGGTACAAATGATTACAGCAAGAATATACTTTTCCTCTGTCACTCAGATGCTATGCATTTTCTGGGGCCTTTTTTTAATTCTATTTTATGTGAAGCCAACAGTAACGCAAAGAAGAAAAAAAAAAAAGACAATTTGATCTTTAGTCCTGCAATTCTTTCTTACTTCCCTAAGAGAAAATGTTCCAAGGTCTTTGCTCCTAAAAATCGATGACTTATATTACTTATTTAGTCAGGACCTAATTTTTCAACAGTTCTTTTTTCAGTGCATGCGCCCACACACAAGCACATATATAGGATGAACTGACCAGCTTTTTCAAGGCTTAGAAATGAATAAAAGAATAACAGTAATAGGTCAGACCAAAGCTTCACCTAGCCTAGTTTTCAGTCTCCAAAATTTAACCTGAAGCAAACAAACATATAGGGAAAAAATATAATATCCTTGAATGTTCTTCATCCTCCAACCACTTACAAATAACTCAAGAAGTACCAGAACTGTAATTTCTTTGTAGTTAGTGATCCTTAGTGGATTGCACTTCCATGGGCTTTATTTTGTCCCCTTAAATCCCTGCACATTTTTGGCATTCAAAACACTGTTTGGCAGTTCCTTGGTCAGTGCTCTTTTGACTGTTCTGGCTGCAGTTCCTTGCTTCGTCTGATGCCCCCAACCAGGTCCTTGTATTCAAAAAGTGGCTGGTGCGAAAACTAAATAGGTATGAAAACTTGTGTTTTCATACTTATTTACCTTATGTCTTTTCTAACCTGACAAGTCCTACTCAGCTCACACAGAATCTACTCCCTAAATTTGATCATACCTTTTGCCCTTTTCTGAATCTTCTCCAATTCTTTTATACTATTTACAAGAAAACAAGACCAGAACTGCACACAGTTTTTAAAGAAGAGGTATGGACAAGTTCAAATAGCTTATTTTTCTGGTGCCAGCTTGGGCAGCAAGCCATTATTATTCACAATGTTAATACGTGATTTCTCACCCTTGTTATTTCTCTGTCCAAACCTTTATTGGTGGGAGCTGGTAAAATTTGCCTTACTTCCCAGATCTCTATCACTGACAGAGAAAAAGGAGCTGTTAGGCTTCCAGCACAGCATGGGGCTTTTGATGACTGTCATGACATAATTGTTACAAAATAATTGTTGAAATGGCATAGCTCACCCAGAACCTGTGCTAACCCGGGAAAGAAAATGCACTCCTAGATTTGTACCAACAATTAGGGTAAAAGAAATGCATCTTTGTTTGTCCTGTGAATACGAATTTTCAGGTTTTTTTTTCTTTTTCTTTTTTTTCTCCTTGTTCTTTCAGAAAATACTTTCTTGGGACAAGTGGACTAAAAAGCAATGCAAAGTTAAGAGACAGTGTTTTATACACCATGGAGAAATGGAGAAATAGGAACCAGGATGAATGCACACCAATCCCAAACGCTCTGCATTTGAAATATATTGATACAAATACAACAGAGTATAAAGATTTTCCAGCAGTTCCTACTTGAGACATTAATGGGAAGCAACATGAGCATCAGGATATAAAAAGCCCCACCTTCAAAAGTATCACCATCTGTAGCCACTCTTCACATTAAAAGTTAGGGGTGAAAGATGGGCAATGACTTCAAGTGAGGGTCTGGCCATAGTGCCTAGCAAAGACTGAATAAAGAACCCATAGTACAGGTAGTAAATGGGAGCAATGTGAGATTTATTGACTACGCCAGGGTTGGCTGTAAAGGGAGTCCAGGTGCAGGCTCGATTGATTCCCAGAAGAATGGACTAGGGTTTGACACATCCTTCCTGGGAAAGGATTCCAAAGGCAGCTGCCAAATATCACCCATCTCCCCCACCTGGCCTTGGTTTGTGGATGCTCTCTGTTCCCTCAGACACCTCAGGAGCACGTGGAAGATGACAAACCCACACATTTCTGCATTCTTCTAGGAACACACTGCTTAGTAAAACTTTTCAGCATCGTGACTAAAATTAGGATTGAGCTGTGAAGCACAGATTTCGGTGCAGATTCAAATGCATCTTTCTGAAGCCCAGGGGTATGTTTTGATGTGCCACCTTGCTTCAGTGGAGGGGAGGGGAGAATTTTCCTATTAGCGGTGTGATTAGGTACATTCTGGGTCCAGTGTTCACCCCAGAAATTTTGCTGAAAATTTTATGTAATTAATTTCTCCTACAGATTTTCTTTTAGTTGCAATACCTGTGCTAAATAGCAGCAAAGTCAAAACAAAGCATTGATCTGCCAATCCATTCCTAAATTTCTCTTGAATATATATTAGCCATCAGGTCAAACTGCTCCAAGTATAAATCACATTAACACTAGAAAAGCACTGTGGAAGTTTGCAAGGACAGCCGTGCCTTTTTTGTGACAGCTACTGGGCACAGCACTGAGATCAGTGAGCTGATTTTGCTTGGGAATCAAATCCAGCTGCTCCCACGTTCAAGTAAAACTCTGACTGACAGAGGTTTTAGCCACTGCTGGCTTTAATGCTGTTCAGCACTCTAATGGGCAGATCAAGATCTAGGGATGATTCCCAGCAAATTTGGAACTCCTTGTTCTGCTTTTTTTCAGCTAAGTACTAAACAAAGTACCCAATCTGCAGTACAGATTTGTCTTCGTCCTTTGGCACACCTTCCAACTTAAAAACATTCTGGTTTTTCTTCCACATATTTAGTCCCAGTAGATAACACTGGAGTTTAATATGTTAAAATACTGATAGTAAAAATATTTCAAAAGTCTTCTTGAAATAATAAACAGAATTATTGCCTTCTATTTAAAAATAATCAGAACTCCCCATCCTCTCAACTTTCTCTTGTTTTGTTTCAAATATTTTCACCTCATTTGAAAAAAGGCTATTGTGTCATGGTCAGCACTGGCCAATTAGGCCAGGCTCATTTTTTGTTTGCCAACACAACCACCGATGGACCAGTATTATTTTTACATTCCTTCAGGCAAAGCTGAAAAACCACAAAACAGCTTGTGTCAGTGTGACACTGCTACTGGCCTAACTCTCTAGGGATCTCTGCCAAACATTGAATATGTCAGTTAATTTTTCTCTAATACTAACTCTAAATCTGTTAAACCAAGAGTAAAAACTACTCTAGTATATTTTTATACGCGCACACACACACACACATATATATTATATATATAGATATATACACTTAGATAAGACTAAGAACTTTCCCTTTAAGGTAATAATAATTTCTTTGTACAATTTTTGTGCACTAGAAGATTTATCACAGTCCTGGATCTAGCTAGTAGTCAAGATAGTAATTTTTCTGAGAACATCTACTGTTATTTTCCCTCCGAAATTCAGCTCTTTCCTCTTTCGTGATATTTTTCATGACTTTCTATTTAGAATATATTTGAGAAAACACGTCAGTGGAAGTTACTAGCTGCAATGGACTATCTACTATTTTTTCCCTTGGTCTAATTGTCTTTTTTGCTCTTTTCCAATTTTTAGGGATTTCCGAGCTTGCTCACATAAGTCCAGGAAAAATGAAACAAGTCCAGCAAAACAAAAGCCTCTTCTGAGTTCATTCAAGGCTCTTCACAACTCAGCTTTCCATCAGTGCTAGATCACCCCAAACCTTGAAAGAAGGAGGGGATGCTATAGCATTCAATCCTCTTAAAGTTTCCTGGCAGAGTAATTCCTTTCAGCTGAGCATAGGTATATCCCCTTTCTTGCAAAGAAACCAAAAGCCTGTGTGAGCTGCTCTGCCTATGGACAGCTTAACCCTCACCCTCCCAGGTGCCAGGCACTGCCTCTGCAGGCTGTAAAAGCCTGGCATTCCATAGTTTATATACTTTAAATAGGGAAATTTGCAATTATTACACATGAGAAGTATTGGATCAACAGTCAGGAGACTAAAGTCCTCTCTTCATCAGATAGTGCATTGTGGACTTTGAATGCTTCACCACACCGGCTTTGAGTCTTGACATGACTTTGAATGGATAACTTTGACACGGAAAGGTAGCAGCATGTTACAAAGAGTAGAAATGGGTTTGCCTACCTCTGCCAGTTTTGGTAGTGCATTTTGTAATGTGACCTCTCGTGTGCTAGTAATTGGACTCAAGCCACCAATGAATCTCTAAATGTTAGCAAAATGCAATGACATGGTAATGACTTTCTGTCACTACTACCCCATTTCTATTTGAATTCGTGTCCCATAACTGAAAGGTTCTGTATCTCACTACTAATCCTCTCAGTCATTCAGGCATAATGCTTCATAATGCTGAAAACTACCATTCTTTTCACAGGTAGTAAAGAAATAAATTTTCCATGTGTTTTCTCCATTTTTAAAAAATGTCTCCCTCTCTGTTACATACAACATTTAAAAACTTTGTGCCAGAGCCCTTTCAAAATCTAAATTTAGAGATCACTGATAATGCTTGAATTTTCTCATGGATCCCTCAGAAATTGAGCTTTTGGGCCACTACACATCCTTTCCATCACATTTTTAAATGCAAACCGTGTAAAGTTTCAGTGATCATTGAAAAGTCTGGAGCTTTGTGGAAAATTTGCCAGATGCCCAATGGTAAAAGCAAGGCTTTTGGCAGGTCGTGTGCGACTTCTCTGCCCAGAGATGTAGGAGTGTAGATACTCCACATGTGTACTCAAGAAATCATGCTATAGGGAATGCTGGAAAGTGATTTTCTTGATCTCTTCCTGTGCAGCCTGTGTTTCATAAAATGCTTAAATATTCAGCAAGCCAAGCCTGAAATTTGGTACTGTTTTAAGTGAACAATCAAACCACAGCTACAAGAAGTCTTGTAATTTTTTTAACAAATTAATTTTCATTTTCAAATTACGACTTAGAGAAGATACTTTACCCACCAACAGTGAGCAAAGCTTTTGGAGACTGGAGCTTTCATGGAGGGTCAAATCCCTCACGCAGAAAATCGTTTTGATCCCAGCTTTCCAACAGTTGGTTCAACTGCACTAAACATCAAGGCTGGAATTCAGAGGGAGCATCTGCACCTCCTTCCCTGCCCTTTGGAAGAAAAGCCTTATCCTATCCTCTCCCTTCTTCAGGTTTTGAAAGACAAATGTGTTTCACTTAAGATGATGGCTCAGTATGTATTCCCAGAGGATGTAGCCCTCCGTGTAGCATGGATCCGGATTCTGTGAGGGAAAAGGAATTCAGTCCCACAGCACTACTTTGGCTTTTTTCCCACCGATTGGCTTACACTGACCTTCCCCAGAGGGCAGACTCCATTTTTAGGTGTCTAATTCTCCTGTCATTATTTGGCACAGCCTGTGTGCAAATCGTTATGCCTATTAATTAGATACTGCAGTGCTCAGGGTTGTGACACGAGACTTTCTGAATCTTTAATATTATGCCTCCGCTGTAATTCTTTCCCCTTCCAAACATTGTGTGTCGTGCTCAGAGAAATGCTGTGGTATGTCAGACACCTACATGGAAGCACTGTAAAAGTTGCCTTTTCAGTAATGATTCCTGTGCTGTAAATAAGGGCTCCTTCTGCTTATCCACCGAGCAGTGAATTCCCCAAACCAGTGATTCCTGAACATTTTGAACCACACACCAGCTTTCTTTGACCTGCTGTGAACCTTTAGAATCACATTGTTAATTGAAAACACTATAAAAGCAATATACTGCAAATCATTTATCTTGGCCTTGCAGGCTGTGTTTTTGGACTCCTTGATGTAAACAATAACTAAACAAGTAAAGCTCCTCCTGACCAGCACTCTGACCATAGCTGAAAGATCATTTCCTGAGCCACTCTCTCCAGCTTGACCTCAAGGTCCACAGCAGCATCAAAGAATAATCTAACAGTCTCTACCTGTCTCAACTTCAAGTGTAACTATATTCGATGTATTTATCTTTCTGTTTGTCAAAATCAGTCAGGAACTCTAACCAATACCTGACAACCCTCGTGCTTACTTTTTCCTGTGCCATTCACTGAAAATTTTGTCCTTGGATTTTAAATTTCTACTCAACCTTTTGGTTCAAACTGTGTTTCTTTTATCTCTACAAAAACAGGCACAATTTAACGAGGACTGCCAAACCCTCTCCTTTTTATGCATTTTCAATTAGTTTTGCTTCTCACTGAGTATAAATCTCTTTTTAGAGACCTTTTTATAGCAAGTCTTCTGTCCTTTTCTGCTGTCAGGTTTGCTGTTTTCAGTGTGTTGAACACTGATTTTCTTCCTTTTCTCCTTGACTTTCTTATTATAAGTACTTCCTTGTTTGTGCCCACATCATAACTGCACAGCTTTGGGGATGGAGCTGGCATCCTGGGAGAAGAGAGTCAATGCTGCAATCCTGGTGCAAAAAGATTATATATCTCAGAGCACTGCTTCTCCATGAACTGAGTTGGGGCTGCCTGACAATTTTCCCCCTGGATCCCCACTGATTTTCATCTCTGTACGGAAGTTGTGTTTCTAGGGAATGCGTGAAGAAATGACCTGCTGGCCTTGAGCTGTTACGTTACATGGTACAAGAGGCAGAGGAGTGACAGGTATGGCTGCATGTCACTGCTGTGGATGTTGTGTCATGTTGCACACGCTTATCTCTGGAATTGACTTCTGCTCTCCTGCAGGAGATGGGAGTTAGTGTCCCATGATTGCAAGGACTCTTAAACTGACTTTTAGCCCAGAGATTTAACACTCTGGGTCATTGTAGTCTGAAAATCAGAGATGTTCAATTTTTTCAAGGGTAATTTTTTCAAAAGTAATATTTTCAAGTGAAGTATAACTTCTGATGAGGACCAGATTCTGGCCTCTCCACTTGCAACAACAGTTTCCTGTACGTCAGTAGGGCTTCTTTTATGAATACTTGCTCTCAGCTTTAACTATCTGATATTTGCGATCTGGCTCACAACCTATATCTGATTGCAGAGGAGACCCACATCAATGCTGATGTTAATGCTGTTTCTTGTGATGATAAGGCACATTACTTAATGAGGTAATTGCATAATTCTTATTCATTTATCTTCTGCAAGAGATCTCCCCATTTTATCCTGTCCGTTTTCAGAATACGCTTTGCTCTCATGTTTGTACTGGTCCCTGGCACCATGTTTAACTCCACCTGGTACCACAGCAGAGGTTCTCCTTGGATCTCTGCTCTGTCTTTCTTTTCAGTACCCTGCTTTCCCCCACAGCTGCAGTTGCAGCACCCTTCCTACAGGAAGAGATTGCTTAGAGCTAGCTGGGAAGAAGGGGAGGAGGTAGGCAGGGCATGGATCTACTCCACTGCCGCAGCAAAAATGCACAGCAGTGGCCCACACCATTCTCATCTTCTTTTTCATTTCCATATTTAGGATTCCTTCTAGCACTACAAAAACTGAACTAATAATAATAATTTTCATAGAAAGAGTAAACATATTTCAAGCATCTGAGACTGAATAATCATGTGGTCTTATTACCGTGACTCCTGTCGTATTTGCTGGCTTTTCCCCTGGTGCATTTTAGATCATCCTTCACCCTGCTGGTAAAATTAGACTGAGAGATCTCACAGTTACTTGTGCTGGAGAGCACAGATCAATTCTGGGTGTTAGACAGCTAAAAAGCCACTAAGCCATTTTTCATTGCTTTCAAAGTAGGGCAAATTTTGGTTGTAAATATTAGGAGAGTTTTCCTTTCTTTTTACTCAAAACTGTGCTATTACAAGATCATATGTCAGATAACAATTCAAGCCCTCTCTCCAGGCCTTTCTTTCTTTAATGTGCTCATCAGTATTAACCACTAAATGCATTTGCCTTAGGAGCTAGAAGATCTTTACTTTCTATTACCAACATTATGTCTTTAATAAGTAGGCATGCAGGTATATCACCGGCCTGTTCCTCTTCAGAAGGAGTGGGAAGGAATGGAGAAAAAATCCGCAGGAGGTCAACTCTCACAAGAAAGAAAATAAAAGACCAAATTAATGGAAGCTTCTTAGGGAATAAAGCAGCAATTCCCATCTGTGCCAATAATCAGAACACAGCTGAGCAGTATTTTTTCCTTCTGATTTTATATTACTCCACTTTGCTTTTCCCCTCCTCTCCCCAGCCTAAAAATGTTCCATCTGTCTGGTAATCTCTGCTCCTCTCAGTCATAAGAACTACCGTCCAGTCATTCAGCCTCAAATTTCAATTTGTAAAATCATGGCCTACAAGCTTTAGGATCCTGCCTTCATATAAATCTGTGTGTCACCATATGCGTAACACAAGGATAACCTCACAAAGAGAGTGAAGAGCAAAGGGCATAAGGGAAGAGAAGAAAGAAGTGCCCAGGGACATGGTTCCTCGGGAATTATTATAGACATGTCTATGAGGACAGCCATACGTATGGTCCTCCCTCTCGGTGATTCAGTTCTGTGAAGGTTAGGTAGGGGATGAAGTGGATGCGATGGCCACCTTTTCAAGAGGTTTATCAGCTTTAGCTCAATGCTGTGCTGGCATAGGCCCCAGACCAGGGCTGGGTTTCATCCCATCAGCTCAGAGGGTGGGCAGAAGAGACATGCAACCCGGTGGCTGTACCCCCAATGTGTTTGCTACTCGGTACTGCTGGTATCCCACAGGGAGAGGGGCACTGCTTCTGCTCTGAGGAGAGGATGGTCTGTGACCCTTAGTGGACAATATGGACCACATTTTAGGCTGTGGTTACTGGTGACTGGAAGACAGTGACTCAGCTCATCTGCATCCATTCTGTCCTTCTGACATAATAATTATACAACTATTAAAAATGAGCGATCAAACAAAAACAGTCAATGCGGTTAGTTTTCCTGAAATACAGAGTTCATCAAAGTGTAGGAATGAAAGAGTGGTGCCAAATTCCTGTTAGTACAAGTGTTTGCTGCAGTAAGAGGACTAAGCCCTAAATAGTGCTGGAGAAACACTAAAGACAATCAAAACTTCGTGACAGTGCAAGTAATTGATGCATTTTAGCTTGTAGCTAGGGGATTGAGCAGATTCACTTAATCCGTAACCCCCCCCACCTTAAGTAGTTTATAAACCTATATAACGTATTATTTGAAAAATAAATCAGAATGTGACGTAAAACAACAAGTATAATAAATGTTGTTGGTCTTCCAAAAATCTTTTGGACATGTCAGATGTAATGACATTGATACTTATTTTATTCTATTCCCATAGAAGGGATGAATTTGTGGAGGTCATGTACTGCATTATATCTAGCCCTTTTTACTCAGCTGAGCTGTTACGCAAGAAATGCATTAGGACTACAGGGTAGCTCTTGCCAAAGGCTGAGTGGCACCATAAAAAAAGAACACTTAGCAGTGGAGACTTCATTAAAATATTTCTCTCTTCCTTTTACAGACAAATAATTTTGCTTTGTTGGAGTAAAAATCCTGCTGTTACAGAGTCATGGATGCTGTTTTTGGTATCCTAGTCTCTCAAGGTCTCATGGTAGCAGTTGTGGAAGTCTAACACAATCTTTTTTGTCCTTCTGTGAATGTCCTAAACCCCATTCCAGATCCTATCTGCAGTATTTGAGGAGGGCAAGAGCAGCTTAAGAAGAAAGGAAGGGGTATTTTCCCAGCTGAAGCCAGTGCGTGCCCTTACGTGTACTGTCTGATGTCATTCATTGAATTAGCAAGAGCAGGATTAGACCCATAACAGTCTTTCAAACTGGCAAGAAGCGGATTAAGGCTAAAACTACTGATAACAACCTGTTTTCTTCAAAAACAATCTGCACATGATTTTTCAGGATTTAAATGCAAAAAATGTTTGTAAGCACTATAAGAAACTACTTTTGAATTGAAATTTTCTAGGAGAATAATTCCATAATGACCAACAATTACAAGTTTGTGTAATGAGTGTTCTTTAAGCTCTGGAGATACAGTCTCTTTTGACTTCTAATATAAAAATATGTCATTTATAAAGTAAAGTTTTGAAACCAATGTGACAGGGAACCTAAAATAGGGCTCTTTAATGAAGACAACTTTCAAGGTAGTGAAACAAAAAGTTTTGCTGTGACATGGCACTTCATGAACACTGTAGACTAAACTCTAACCTCATTTACACCAATGAATCCCTACTGGAATCAATGGGCCAGTACCACAGAAAAAGGGGTAGTGAATTTAAGTCTGAAAGCCAACCTCTGTCATCTAGAGTCTTTCAAATAAGATAGCAAATAAGCTCCCTATTGTTGGTGATGAGGATTTATTACTGTTGCAATGCTGATATACTTATGTACTTATAAGTAGTATAAGTACTAATGAACTTAGAGATGAAGGCAATCCCTATGCTCCAAAAACATTAGCAGAGCTTACAGAGACAGGAGGTGAAGCCAAACTGGAGAAAAACCTGAATAGGAGTTAAAGTACATATTGTTGCTTGTACGATTTTTGAGACTGTTGTTTTGTAATGGGAATGCTTCTGTCTGTAGTAAGAATGGTGGGACACATGATGTATGGTTGAATATACCTTCACCTGGATTCACCTCACCTCCCTTTGGAAAGCTATCTGAGGAATCTGAATAGGAGAGCTCTCAATTCTCAATGCATAGTTGAGCCATTCCCAAAGACTTCAGGGTAGCTTCTTTCTTATCATCATCTAAAAGCCTAGGTAAACTCAAGTGCTGAAATATGGAGAGGTAAAAAGCAGAAGAGATGAATCTCAGCCCATGCATTTATGTTCTCAGAAGCCATGTTCAAGAGGGTCAGAGACCAATGATGGTGCTCTTTAGAAGATCAAAAACATTTCTTCTCAACAGACCAGTAAATATTAGGGAAATAAAACCTGTCTTTTTCCCTGAGATGCACAGAATACTGCAGTTATTCTTTTTTTCTCTTTATTTGACTGTGCTTACCTGTCAGTGCATGCGTACTTGAGCATGTGTAAATGCATGTAGATTAATCACCTTTGGCCAGACTTTTAGGGAGTCTAACAAATAATAAATTTACTTTTTATTAAAAAATCTGATACTTGTGGTTGAAGTATCTAATGCCTGGTGTTAGAAATGATACTTCTGACTGTTTTTGGTTTACAGTTGAGGTTAACAGGTCATTTCTAGTCTAAAGATATTCTAATTCTTTTTTATTGCAATTTTTATTATTACTCTGCCTTAAGCAATGGAATATATACTTCAATGTTTCGTGTACTTGGTCTATTAAGATACACATGCTCCTCTCCCTTTCCTTTTCATTTTATATGCTCATACATTTTTATGATACTACTCTAAAGGATTATCTGTAAATCAGATCATGCTCAAGTTTTATATTAGTATGTGCTAAATATTATAGAGAAACTATTCAAACCTGTTTAACACATCACTCTTTACTGTGAGGTATCTTATTGGGCATTTCATAGGTCTCTAATCTCCATTAGCCTGAATAAACAACCACAACCCAGACAAAGAAGCTAAATCCAGGACTGGATTGCTTACTGAGGCAGAAAAAATAATAATGTTTCTGCAAGTTGATGTTAGCAAAGTCAACAGAAAGTTATATATGTCAGTAACGTGTTGTCCAGAGATTGAAGTACTTTCTTCTTATTCCTCTACTTGCCAAAATCATATTTAAAAGAGAATAAAACATAAAGCACCGCTTCACTTACAAGAGCAGCCTGTATGCTCATCAGTGCTCAGCTCAAATGATTTCCTCCAGCAAACAATACTTTAGTGAAAAGCAATGACACTTCTTAAGTGTTTGGAACAATTATTCTAGGCTGAAAATATTATGCAGTGAAATTTCTTTCACGATCTGAGATGCTGGTCTCTGTAACTGCTACTCATTTTATAAAAAGGACCCAGAGCCAGCCCCCGAAAAATGGACAACTATGATGTGAGCTGAAAGACACCAAATGAGGCTCCTGGAGTTCTTCAGCGGCTTATTGTCATATCCAGTAGGAATACAGATGTGCTGCCCATGTTGATGTAAGGAATGGCACAATGACTGCTGGGGCCTGCAGGGTTTGCAAGCCAGAACTCTCTGCAGAAGGCGAGGCTGTCAGTTGCATTGGTTTGTGTATCCCTTGGGTACAGGCACATTGCTAATGCGTCTTCAGTCTAGCAAATCCAGGCAGCATTTTCACCAAAAAGTTGTATAAAATACCAAACTGAAGAGAGAGAATGGGATAAGAGAGAGCACAGAGCGCTACTCCAACCTCTACCAGTGCTTACTGTGTGAAATGGGGCATGCTTCTTTAGGCCACATTCATGCTGTCCACTGTGGCATGTAAGGTAACGGAAACGACCCACCCAACAGTACCTGAATGAGGCCTTACAACAGGCAATGTGAATGTGGTAACAAACTCCCTCTATTTTTCACTATCAGAACTTTGGCAGAAGAAGGAATACTAAGAAAAACAAAAGCTTGCTGCTGGGTATGGCACCGAGTGTCAAAGGACAAGGAAAAGGCTGAGATGTCTTCTTTGCCATGTTCTTTACTGGTGTCCTGGTTTCGGCAGGGATAGAGTTAATTTCCTTCCTAGTAGCTGGTACAGTGCTGTGTTTTGGATTTAGGGTGAGAACAATGTTGATAACACATCGATGTTTTTAGTTGTTGCTAGGTAGTGTTTATACTAGTCAAGGACTTTCCAACTTCCCAGGCTCTACCAACTGAGAAGGCTGGAGGGGCACAAGAAGCTGGGAGCTGACCCAAACTGGCCAACGGGATATTCCATACCATGTGACGTCATGCTCAGTATATAAAGCTGGGGGAAGAAGAAGGAAGGGGGGGACGTTTGGAGTGGTGGCGTTTGTCTTCCCAAAGACAACTGTTAGGTGTGATGGAGCCCTGCTTTCCTGGAGATGGCTGAACACCTGCCTGCCCATGGGAAGGAGTGAATTAATTCCTTTGTTTTGCTTTGCTTGCGTACGTGACTTTTGCTCTACCTATTAAACTGTCTTTATCTCAACACACGAGTTTTCTCACTTTTACCCTTCAGATTCTCTCCCCCATCCCACTGGGGGGGAGTGAGCGAGCGGCTGTGTGGTGCTCAGTTGCCAACTGGGGTTAAACCACGACAACTGGCAAAAGTGCCTTTGTAGAGAAGAGCCTGTGTGTCTTGGTGGGCAAGCTGAACATAAGTCAGCAGTATGTCATTCCTAACCACATGTAGAGCTCCATTACCAGGAGTTTAGCCATCGGGATAAGTAAAGTTATTATAGAGCTCTATTCAGCTACTGTGAGATTGCCTCTGGTGTACTGTGTCTGATTTTGGACTTTCTGTTACAAGGGATACATTGGTAAACTGGCAGAGGGCCACCAAGACGTCTAGGCTGTGGAGTCTCTGCCCTTGGATGTATTTGGAATTTGATGGGAAAGGGAATGAGCAGTGTGACCTAACTTCAAAATTAGCCCTGTTTTGAGCAGGCTGGACCAGATGACCTCCAGTGAGATTTTTCTACAATTCTACGATTATGTAATAGAATCATAGAATAGAATCATAGAATCATTAAGGTTGGAAGAGACCTCTAAGATCATCGAGTCCAACCGTCAACTCAACACCACCATGCCCACTAAACCATGTCCCTAAGCGCCTCATCTAC
>NW_008825557.1:2756311-2756944 GCF_000699105.1 Pygoscelis adeliae
CCTTTTCCGCCAGGCAGCTTTCCAGCCACTCTTCCCCAAGCCTGTAGCGCTGCATGGGGTTGTTGTGGCCAAAGTGCAGGACCCGGCACTTGGCCTTGTTGAAGCTCATACAGTTGGCCTGGGCCCATCGATCCAGCCTGTCCAGGTCCCTCTGCAGAGCCTTCCTACCCTCGAGCAGATCAACACTGCCGCCCAACTTGGTGTCGTCTGCAAACTTACTGAGGGTGCACTCGATCCCCTCATCCAGATCATTGATAAAGATATTGAACAGAACTGGCCCCAATACTGAGCCCTGGGGAACACCGCTCGTGACCGGCCGCCAACTGGATTGAACTCCATTTACCACAACTCTCTGGGCCCGGCCATCCAGCCAGTTTTTGACCCAGCGCAGAGTACACCTGTCTAAGCCGTGAGCCGCCAGCTTCTCCAGGAGAATGCTGTGGGAGACGGTGTCAAAGGCCTTACTGAAGTCCAGGTAGACCACATCCACAGCCTTTCCCTTGTCCACTAGGCGGGTCACCTGGTCATAGAAGGAGATCAGGTTGGTCAAGCAGGACCTGCCTCTCATGAACCCGTGCTGGCTGGGCCTGATGCCCTGGTTGCACCGCACATGCCTTGTGAGCACCCTCAAGA
>NW_008825557.1:2757130-2757865 GCF_000699105.1 Pygoscelis adeliae
CTCGGGTGGATCCCATCTGGCCCCATAGACTTGTGAGCATCCAGGTGATATAGCAGGTCGTTGACTGCTTCCTCTTGGATTATGGGGGGTTTGTCCTGCTCGCCATCCCTGTCTTCCAGCTCAGGGGGCTGAATACCCCTGGTCTGCCTGCTAAAGACTGAGGCAAAGAAGGCATTGAGTACCTCAGCCTTTTCCTCATCCTCGGTGACAATGTTCTGATTGGGCTAATAGCATTTGTGAATTGTTACCCTGCTTTTGTCTTGCTGCAGGCCAACTTTCCTAGTGAGATTCTAAATTGAAGCAGATGATGTGAGTGTACTCAAATCATGATTGGCATTTTTAAATGAATTACTGAATTCCCCTTGATTTTATTTTTCATTTAATTGTAAACCTTCTTCTTCAGCTTTGCTATAGCTCAATACATTTTTTTATAACTATATTTATTTATATTGTGTAACATAAGCCTTTAATGTATTTTCTCTAAAGAATCTCTGCAGTAATGGATATTCCAAGTGTTTGCAAAAAAGTCTGTTCAAAAGGCCTTCATTCTTGTGTCCTGGTTTCAGCAGGGATAGAGTTAATTTCCTTCCTAGTAGCTGGTACAGTGCTGTGTTTTGGATTTAGGGTGAGAACAATGTTGATAACACACCGATGTTTTAGTTGTTGCTAGGTAATGCTTACACCAGTCAAGGGCTTTCCAGCTTCCCATGCTCTACTGACTGAGAAGGCTGGAGG
>NW_008825557.1:2758901-2763619 GCF_000699105.1 Pygoscelis adeliae
GGATGCTACTCCTGCGTGGGGTCCCCATGAGCTGCAGCTTCCTTCAGGGCATCTCCATCTGCTGTGGTGTGGGGTCCTCCACGGGCTGCAGGGTGGACATTGCTCCACTGTGGTCTTCTCCAGGGGCTGCAGGGAAATTTCTGCTCTGGTGCCTGGAGCACCTCCTCCCCCTCCTTCTCTGACCTTGGTGTCTGCAGGGCTGTTTCTCTCATGTTTTTCTCACTCCTCTCACAGCTGCTGCACAGCATTTTTTACTCTTTCTGAAATACATTATCACAAAGGCACCACTAGCATTACTGATGGGCTCAGCTTTGGGGAACAGCGGGTCTGTTTTGGAGCTGGTTGAAACTGGTTTTGTCTGACATGGGGGCAGCTTCTGGTGTCTTCTTACAGAAGCCACCCCTGCAGCTCCCCCCGCCCTGCCCCACCATCAAAATCTTGCCATGTAAACCCAACACAGGGGAACATGGTCGTGAGCCCCTGAATTGGCTCAGCTGGAATCAATGTAACCAGAACAGAGCTTACAAGCATCAAGTGAATTGTCCCATCCGGACTCATGCCTTTCTGCTGCACTAAGGCCTCCCATCGCCTCTCAAGAGACCGTGGACTCCTGGTCTCCACCAGCCCTGAAGTAGGAGGTATTTCTGCATCTGAGATACCACAGCTCTGCATTACAGCAGCTGATGGCAAGTAGACTATATGTTGATGCTTCTCACTGTGCTCCAGTCAGTCTTGCCCTGAACTGATATAAGTGTGAGCATTCATGGACAGAGTTCAGATGAACAAAAAATAGACCTGAAATTTGCTATAGAAGAGCGGGCTAGATTCTTTTCAGACTTATTCAGAATGACTAAAACTGTTGGCTAAGTAACAGCTTGCCAAATACTTCTGAACTGCTTGTCTCTCTGTTGCTTCCATGCCCCTGAGAACAAAGCTCAGACATCAACACCCATACGCGGGGTGGCCTTACAGACAATCTCTGGATTTTGAAAGAAGAGAAAGTCTGACAGAACTGAAACAGATTTTTTTTCTGTCCAATTCAATTTGCACAAAAATTAGACCTGGAAGAGAGGAGAACAGGCAGGTCCATCTTCACTGGCTCTGAAGCCTGCCTTAACTGGCTGGCAGCAAATGTTTTCAACACCTCATCTGATGATAAACACTCATCACAAAAAAAGGCTATTACCTGCTCAGCTTTAAATTAACTGTCACTAAATAGCACAGATGCTATAAACTCTCACCTACTGATCAGACTATCACAAATAAACCAGCAGAAATGGTCTCCAATCCTGGCTATGAGCTGACATTTCCCAGTTTGGCCTCAGGTCTGGATGGGGCATAGATTTTTTTGTCCTCTGGTCCATAAACCTGCCGCCTTGTTTCTCAGTTCTCTGCTCTGGCTTCCCATTAATTCTCATCAGGAGGTTTGACTAAATTTCTAAATTTCAAAACCCGCCTGCTGAGAAACTGCATGTCCCTTCCTAACTGCTGCCTCTGATAACATTTATGGTCCTCTGAAACAATGGAAGAACACCAGGCGGGTGTGTGCAGGGAACAAAACTTGCAGAGGATAATGGACATTATCATGCCCTCTTCTGCACGAGATAAGAATATCCACATTATTCTAAAAGCTTTCAGAACAAAAGATAACACTTAGCTTATTTTCTCTCAATAATTTATTTACACATGCATGAGACACGCATTTGCCCCTTATCACACAAATATGTATAAACGCAAGCAAATAAACAGAAACAAACAGTTTTATCTCTGGGCTTGGGAGGAAAAGAAGAGATATAGTTATTGTTCTTCCAGTTTCAGAAAACCAGAGGGACACCCAAAGTCTGTGAAAATAAGAATTGTTCAGTATCAAGACAGAAGCAAGAGAGAGAGAGAGAGAAAGAAAGGTAATATATATGTAATATGAATCAGAGAGATTTCAGGTAGATTTTCAAATCCCAAAATGTGTTTGCATGTCTGCCAGAAATATTTTCTTTTGACTGGTAAACTGAACTAACTTGACATGAAAGCAGATATTTATTTGAAAGAAAAACATGGGCACCGAAGTGTCACTTTGAGGAGAACTAGGCTCTCATGACACCCAGTCAAACGTGTAATTTGCTGATGAATAAGCTCATTTGGTGGACCTGTTTTCTTTTTTCTGATACTGTGCTTTTCTGCCCATGAGTAGGCATTTCTTATTCTTTCTTGCACTCCAAACCTTAGATATGTGAAATGCTGCCCAAAATGTCCATGCAGGTGCTTCCATAATTTCTTTCAACAGGGATGGTTGTTCGGGGAAAATGGGATTATGAAACTATTCAGCCTTTCTACTACCTTGTGACATGGAGGGTGCCAAAATTAATGGTTCACCCCCCTCCTCCACTCCAAAAGTCTCTACCAGTCAGGGATCTTCAAGGCTCAGGAGGTATAAAACTGCTTGCTGCTCGAGGCTGAGCAGACCCCAGGCTGGCACTGCACTGGTCCCTTTCTCTGCTCTTCCTTTCTTCTGGGCCATTCTAGTCCTCCCCATCCAGGTGCTCCCATCATCCCCAACCCACTCTCTATTAAAAGAAGAATGCCCTATTGTTCCTTTTTAATGAATCTTCAGATGACGAAGGTTCATTCAGCTGCCTTTGTGAGGCATCTCAGTTCTGCAGAGATGTGGGTCGATACCCAGTGCTACTCCAGTCTGCACTGGCAAGACTTGCAGCCCACCCGTGAGCATACACATTTGAGGAACAGGGGTCACAAGCTATACAGTGTTATACAATGAGGCTGCGACTCCTTCCTCTGGCAATGGGAAATGTTGTTGGTGCTGGGATAACTCAATTATCTTCCTGCGTTTGCTGGAAACATTTTGAAAATTCAAAGAAAAATAGTAGGAGTTGATCTGAGATCTGATCTATGCCTCTCAACCTCTTTATCTTTTTTTTTTTTTTTTTCCCCAGTAACTCAAGGCTGCATTTGCCTGCACTTGTTTTGTCTATGCCTGAGTGTTTTCAGTTTCATGCCTGGTTGCCTGCCTACCTGAACACCACTGAGAGCATGTTTTTCTCTGTGAAAGGAATGCATATGTTTACCTGCCTTCTTGAACCAGGAACTATTTCTATGGGGAAAAAGAACAATTGCTGTTGAATTACAAGCAGGCACTTCTTTCTGAAAATTGTTGTTCTTGTAGACAACAGTTGAGGTTCACTGAGCTGTATACAAGGATGTGTAATGCACTTTCACCTGCCCCAGCCTGTGCATTTTTTTTTAGGTAAGGAGGGAGTACAATTTCTTACATAGATAGAAGGGATTGTTCGGACACCCTTAAGGTTAGAAGGCATGAAGTTGTGAACTGAGGATTCCGGATCCTTCCATAATCTCAGCTGCAAATTACTCCTTTTTATGCTGGACAAAATGCCCTCACCAAGAAGGGTGAGGTTACAGCTGCTTTCCATGGCTGCAGGTGCCCAAGGCTGACTTTTATCCTCAAAGGCCTTGAATGTGATCTGTGTCAAGTGTAATTTAAAGAAACTTTTTTTTAATTTGGAGGAAAACGGATTTGTGATTCTACCATCAGAGCTGCAGCAAGAGGCATTGTGTATTCCTTCTAGATTTGTGTTATGTTTTTGCCATGTGTGGGGATATGAAATAAAAAGTTCCAGCACTCCTTCCTAAAAGCAGATACTGAACATAACATTATTTTTCATCTGCAAAACACTGCCAAGAAAGTGGAAAACAGGAAGAAACAACTTAACCTATGTTACTGTAGAAGCTTAAATCATGGCTGAAACTAAAAGCTTCTCAATCACATATGTACTTAAAATGCACTATTCTAAGAAAAGGGAATAGTTGAATCCATGGAACTAGGAGTCATATCACAATATTTTTTTAAAAAATCCTCTGCACAGCCTTCCTTGTAAATTCTGTAAATAATAAATGCAATACAAAATCAATACAAAATATACAGTTGGTCTTATTAAAGTCTGAACATTTTCTGTGATTACAGCTGTATGGTCAAGGAAAGCAAATGAAATCAAAAGTTCTCAGGTTTTTTACTAGAATTTCACATAGAGGAATTGTTTTTACTCCTTTTTATTCATTTTTTTTTCTGGTATTATCTTGTCTTTCCCTGGTAACAATGAAAATTCTGATAATTTCAATTTACTTCCAGGTTTATGCCCTGTAACTAAGCTCTTGTGTGATAAACAGCTGTCCTTTTCTCATTGTGCTGGTTTTGGCTGATACAGAGTTAATTTTCTTCAGAGTAGCTAGTATGGGGCTGTGTTTTGGATTTGTGCTGGAAACAGTGTTGATAATACAGGGATGTTTTAGTTACTGCTGAGCAGTGCTTACACAGAGTCAAGACCTTTTCTGCTCCTCACACCACCCCACCAGCAAGTAGGCTGGGGGTGCACAAGAAGTTGGGAGGGGACACGGCTGGGACAACTGTGTCCCAGGAATATCCCCCAACTGACCAAAGGGATATTCCACACCGTAAGACATCATGCTCAGCATATAAAGTTGGGGAAAGAAGAAGGAAGGGGGGGACGTTTGGAGTGATGGCGTTTGTCTTCCCAAAGACAACTGTTAGGCGTGATGGAGCCCTGCTTTCCTGGAGATGGCTGAACACCTGCCTGCCCATGGGAAGGAGTGAATTAATTCCTTTGTTTTGCTTTGCTTGCGTACATGACTTTTGCTCTACCTATGAAACTGTCTTTATCTCAACCCAT
>NW_008825557.1:2764931-2765235 GCF_000699105.1 Pygoscelis adeliae
AAGTGGACGTTTTGTGGACATTTATGGACGTTTTACAGACATTTCACAGGGGTGGTCCATAGACCAAAGGAATGATATCTCTGTACTATATCAAAGGATGGGAAGGGTGGTGGTGGTTAATGAGGATGTATTGGATAGTGTGGGACCTGAGCATGATGTAAATGGTATGGAATAAGGGGTGGAGAATGCACTGGTTTTGGCTAGGGTAGATTTAATTTTCTTCAGAGTAGCTAGTATGGGGCTATGTTTTGGATTTGTGCTGGAAACAGTGTTGATAACACAGGGATGTTTTAGTTACTGCTGA
>NW_008825557.1:2765316-2779190 GCF_000699105.1 Pygoscelis adeliae
CAGCTGACCCAAACTGACCAAAGGGATATTCCACACCATATGACATCATGCTCAGCATATAAAGTTGGGGGAAGAGGAAGGAAGGGGGGGACGTTCGGAGTGATGGCGTTTGTCTTCCCAAGTAACCGTTACGCGTGAGGGAGCCCTGCTTTCCTGGAGATGGCTGAACACCTGCCTGCCGATGGGAAGCAGTGAATGAATTCCTTGTTTTGCTTTGCTTGCGTGTGCAGCTTTTGCTTTACCTATTAAACTGCCTTTATCTCAACCCATGGGTTTTCTCACTTTTACTCTTCCAATTCTCTCCCCCATCCCGCTGCGGGGGCAGTGAGCGAGTAGCTGTGTGGTGCTTAGTTGCCGGCTGGGGTTAAACCATGACACTCGTCTTTGTTATCTTCTCTTTTTCCCTAATATACCACTGATCTCAATACACACTCCCTAAACCTGTTCTCTGTTCCTCCCACCCTGCTTTGTGTCACTGTGGAATGAAATGTGTGAAAGGTAGATTTACACTGTGCACAGACCTTTTTCAAGTAGTCTTGGCTGGTTTTTGTTTTTAGGAAATCAAATGTAGAACACCAACTTTGGATAAGTCTTTTGAGCAGGAGGTGGTAGGCCAAACGTTGGTGCTAACAAGAAATTTGGGATGCCGCTTTGTGGGATTCTCCAACAGCTTTTCCTCTACCCTTATTTGTGTGTCTGCCTGAATTGCTCTGTTAACTCATTCAAAGCTGGACCTTTAGTGCATTCTGCCAGGAGAATGTCTGAAATTCATCCAGAGTAAATCACAGACGTTTCTCTGAAATGACATTTATAAAAATAAAACACCTCTCCAAACACTTTTCAGGTGTTAATAGCAAAGGCTGTTATCACAGATCTCAATTTCTGGGCACTGAGAAATCATGTCTACTTTACCTGGCCATGTTTGCATAGTGTTTCCTCAAAGAATCAGTGTCAGCAATTCGGTTTCAGCCACAGGTGACATGATGTTGTTTGTTAATACTGTGCCATCTTCTGATGGCTGGTCGGACCTGCTCCTTGCCTTTTCTATGTATTGATTTCTATGTCTGCTTCCTAAATTAGCTTCTTTGTTAATTTTTATTTCCCATTTGAACTTATTTTGCATACTTTTTGTAGATATTATGGTATTATTACATTTAGACCTCAGCCAGCATTTTCCATGGTTAATTCAACCTCCTGAATTAGAATAAAGTTTCCCTTTTGTTATGTGATGAAGTTAGAGTATGTAAAAGTCATTTTCTTAACTGGTACAGGGGCTTTTCCTATTTATAGGGCAGTATTTTTAACTGTAATAAAGAGGTCATTTAGTAAGCGAAGCATTTCTTTGTCTATGAATTTCTTCCTTGAACAAATGCCAGCTGGGACAGAAACTCCAGATTAGCATATCTCTCTGATGGTCTTTAAAGTGATCAGGTAAGATCCAGGTTCTTCACTGTCACCAGCTAGAGAATGTGCATCTTTGAAGTATTTTTACCAACTCTTTGTGATTTTTGTTGTGAGCTAAAAAAACCTTTTTCTGTGTGGAATTTAATAATCCCTAGTCTGAGTTCTTTTTTAGTAATTTCTCCCACTTTTTGCTAATGTTGTGGAAGGAAATGTAACATGTTTTCAGTCCCAGATTTATGGGACATGTAGCATGTTTTCAGTCTGAAGCTGCAGCTCAATTCCTGGAAGAGAGGTATTACACACTATTGTTTTGGATAACGCGTCATTTTGATGTAAATTGACCTATTCAATTTCTTTTTTGCTTGCTCAGAAAACATTATTTTCTTCTGTCCACAGTCATTTCACTTTTTTTCTTTGTAAGAACAGATATCAGACCAATTAAAGTTGTTATATTTGGAATGAATACTCCATAGTCCTATCTAAGCAGCAGAATATTCTGAGGCATACCTTGGACATGTAACATCTGAAGCGGCCCTCACTCTTAAGAAGCAAAAATTAACAAACTATATCTTAAAAAATAAAATCCCACAGGGTATTCTACAGCATACAATGCTTTGCCAATCTAACAGACTCTTCCCTCTATCCCCCCACAGCGTCCAATATCTAGCTCTTCTCATGGCCCTAAAGCTCAACCCTGGAGAACTCTTAAAGGCCCTATTTATATTCTGTGTATACTGGATTTTAATATTTGGAAGATATGTAGCCTTAATTTTCAGCCCATATGCTACGTTACCTGGCTTGGGGGTGTGAGGGAATGAAAAATCCAACAAAAATGAACACACTAATCTTTGTTAGCCTTAGAATCACATCTTCTCAATTCCTTTCAAACCTCCTCTAAGTTTTGCAAATGTTCATCTGAAATCTTCCCAGTTATTAGCATGTCATCCAGATAACAGACAAGACCATTTACCCCCTGCCTTACTTAGCTCATTATTCTTTGAAACACAGCAGGTACTTTTTCCGTTCATACCTAAATAACCCCTTATGTGTGTTTGTCGTCAGAATTTTTTTTTTAATACTAGCTGCAAAGCCACCTGCTGGCACCCTTGGGACAAGCCCTGTTTGGTTAGCTCCTCTCTGCTCAGCACTTTGCAAATAACTCTTCTGCTCTAGAAATCCAATATTGTCCAGCCTGAGCCAATGAGTGCTGGCGATTTTGTATTTCTGACAAGCTTTTCCCTACTGTCCCCCCTGAAATACAGTTTGCTCAGCCCATTCACTGACATCCAGGGGAAGAAACGGACTCTGGTTTCCAGTGCACCAAGCTGCTTTTCCACAAACTTTTGCAGGGTTTATAGCACAGTTCTCCTCCTGAGAAACGCAGAAATGTTTTTGTCACTAAGACAACACTGCAGTTATACCTGTTACTAAACCACGTCTGTAATGAACACAACTGTAGTTTGAATATTCCTACTGTTACACTGTAGCTGATTAGCTACTACCCACTATAATTTAAGCTTAGGGAAACAGTTTCTGTCCACCACTTTCAATTATGATTGCCTTAAATGTTAACAAAATATATTTGTAAATTACAGTGACAGGAAGACCTACCTGTTAATCATTACTTGTCCTTACACTACCATGATACAGTGTGCTATATATGTTCATTTTCTACTGCGCACAGCCAGTGCTCAGTTATTCACGGACAGTTTATTTAGTTGACAGATTAATTGTGCCACAGATGCAGACACACTGGGGGAGGCCAGCTCAGTTCTGGCAGGATTACTCATGCAAGTGCAGTTCTGTGCAGTTGTTGATCCATTAGTCTCACTGGGTGCACGGTGACCCAGCCAGGGAGGATACAAAGGACCACAGACTTCTCCAGCCTGCTCCAGCATGGTCAGGACAACCTGTAAGTCCAACCAGGCACAATATGGTTCAAGCAGTTCCACTTGGATGCATGTGGGAGACGACTCCAGTGCTGAGTTAGGGGCCTTTTACCAGATTGAGTAGAGCGGCATGAACTTGCCAGTCAGCTTGGGTCCGGTCCTTGGCAAAAGCTCATAAACCCTCAGACAGCTGTGAAGCTTAATACAGAGGAACTCAAATAGTTCCACAAAAATCAGCTTAGGACAAAGAGGAAACATTAGCTCAAACTGAGGACCAGCCATACCACCCTTGTAATCACAGCCAACTTACTGGGATGCTCCTCTTTCGGTCTATTGCCCAGGTTTCTCTGATACCCATTGTGTTCCAGTCCCTACAAACACCTACCCTTCTGGCACAGCAGTTTCTTAAATGAGTGATGCTCCTGCCTTGGGCTGTAATTCCCCAGGCACTTTGGTGGAGACACAGTGAGCCGACCCAGAGAATGGACTCAGGTTGAAACATTTATTTCCTGAGTTAGCTTAAACCAGATTACTTAGCAATTTGGTCCATGATTGCCCAAATACTTCTGCCAGCCTAATGGAGGCAGTGGTATGGAGGTGGAAAAGAAGGGCTGGGGTGAGAGGAGGACTGCTTCTTTTGGGCGTAGCACTGTTTTGTGCAAATTTAAAGTGCTTGCAGAATTATGAAGTTACTTCTAGGCATCAGACTGATTTCTGAGAGTCTTTTGCAAAAGGTTATTGAAACAATCAGTAGCAGGAAACATTTTTAGGCTTGTCAAATACCAGAATACTTTAGCCTTCTAGTTGATTTCCAAGATAAAACTATTGCTCTGTTAAGGAAAAAAAAAAAAAAAAAAAAGAAAGAAAGAATGTTTGGTAAGCTTTTAATGGTTTCCTTAGAAGATCTACTATGTCTTTATCTCAGTAAGTTCCAGTGTAAAGTATAATTCTTTAAGAACCATTTGTGCTTCATATCTGGCAATGTTAGGAAAATAACTTCTGTATAGTAGAACCTTCCATACTGTTTGTATAAAAACACTGTCAAAGCCTGACTCTCTTTCAAAACTTTTCTCATTTGCATTATATATACTCCCTTTCACCCAATGCAAACAGTTTATTTTTGCTCTCCTTTTTTATTTCAAGATCCAATCCTTTGCCAGTTTTCTGTTTTGTGTTTTGCCATATGCAGAGGAGTTAAAAAGTAAATAATCCACTGTTTTTCATAAAAACAGGTTCAGAATATGGCTTTATTTCCTTAGGATGCAAGGCAATAACTCCCAACATCCAAAAATGAAAGGCAACTAACAGAGAGGAATAATTTATCCTCCCTTGCTGCAGGAATTGTAAATCGTAACTGAAATTAAAGACCAAGTCTTGATCACACACTTTTTATATCCTTGCTCTACAAGAGAAGAACAAATCCTTGACATTTAAAGCAGAGCTGAAATTGGGAAGCTGAAATTTTTTAGTTCCTGTTGGAAGTGCCTTACTATGCAATTACTCTCTTTGGTCCAGTGGAATCACTTAAGGAGAATTTTATAGATGTACTCCCCAGACTTGTTATCCTTTCTAATTCCCATATGAAGTTTTTAAATGCTGCTAGAATCAAAATCTCCTTCTAAATGTAGAGGAAAAAATACAACTACTGAAGGGAGGTTGAAAAATGTGGGAATTATAAATTCAATCTAGATCTCATTTACAATGGTAAAAATCAAGAAGTATTCTCATTTCTGTAATGTACAACTGGTAAGGAGCTGGCAGTGGAGGGAGGAATGTAACGGCCTTTCTTATGATTCTTTTTCTCTGGGCTACATTATATAATCCCAAGCAAGAACAAAGCTATGAGCTATATTTATTAATGATGAATCTGAGTCAGTACTTTCTTACACCACTGTAAAAGAGGGATGATTCCAGAGGTGTTGCACTGATCTAAATCCACAGCAAAATCAGATTCAGGTCTTACTTTACCATTTGAAACACTGCTCAGTTTTGTCCAGAAATTTCTCACCTACTTTCAGCACAATAATTAAAAGATGCCTGTTGCAGACTGACCTAGACAGCTGTGATTTGGAAATGAAAAACTGGAAGAACTGGGTGGCAAAGAGTTAGCAACAGTGTTGAGTGGGGAAAAAAAAAAGAGGAAAGGAACAGAAAATAGAGCAGACAATCAATGAAAGCTAGGGAGAAAAAGAATCCTGATAAACCAGTAAGAGATGGGGTGAGTTCCATCAAACAGAAAAATGTATGTGCATGTGGAATAGAAGGATAATAGGAGTTAGAAGCTTGCACCATTTTACAAAGTGTTTTCTGAGCCTATGCGGTGATTATATCTTTGAAGAAATATAATATCATTGCATGTATTGTCATGCAGTCTCCTTTTGGGTAGATCAAAGGAATTTGCTCTTTGCCCTTGAGTTTTTAACTAAAATCTTGTCTTAGGGCAGAACCACTTGTTAAGGAGCAGGGTTAATGTCACAGCTGAAGAGCCAGGAAAGTGTTATTCTCTCTGCCGTTTGTGACCTCCTGTCTATGCAGCGTGAATAAAACAAGTTAGGGCAGAAAATATCCAGCTACATATCCCTGATCTCTCTTTCTAAAGGAAATTACCTGGAAGACTCTGAAATCCACAACGGGCTGCCTGAAGTATGACAACAGATAGATGTCAATTGTCATTATTAGATAGAATGCATACAAAATTAAGAGGTCGTATATCTATATTTGCCTGAGTATAATCCCAAGCCCATTATCTTCAGCAGAAAAATCACCCACAACTTCAGGTCTTTGTAGACGTTTTAACCCCAACAGCAAATGGCTGAAACCACTGTTTCTCTGTTTTTTTAATATATACTCCAATTGCTGAACCTCTAATATGTTTAGATGTTTTCAAAAGACAGTTTGGTTATGGATTCATTACAGAAATAGTTAGAGAAAAAAAATCCAAATATATCTACCAGCAAAGTCAGCATAGCTACATGCTATGTGTAAGTGAAGTGCATTTATGTCAACATGATTGGAAATGTCAGCTGTGCTCCAGGTATGGTCAGATCATGGTAACTGTTTCAATGCCAATATGCAGTTATAATGAAGTTTAAATATAGTGCACTGAGTACACCTAACAGACAAGGCTTATTTTTAGAAAATGGAGCTGAGGGGATGCTCAGTCTCCATTCACAAAAGCCATTTATTGCACTGATAGTTCAACAAAAAATGGCTAACAAATTAATGATTATGCTCTCACTACAAGGTATACACAAAAATCCTGTTTAAAATGTATGCACTGCTGATTTGTTTCATGTACCCAAAAATAAAACTTCTCAGTACTTCTGAATGATACGGTAAAATCCCAATTCTTTATTTTTATTTTTTTCCTAAGAGATACAGGTTACATTAAAGGCAATGGGATATATTTCATATTGTGTTATCTTTCTAAACTTACATGTTTGGAAGAACTGGCCAACTTTTTGGTCGTGGGCATCTTAAGGACTTTTCAGACAATCTGCTCCATACAGAATGAAAACTACCACGCACTGTTTAAACAGACAGTGTAACAACACCAGCTCCCTGCCTGCTCATCACCAGTTACACCTGCACAAGACTGATGCCATTATAAGCAGAGATGAAATGCTCATATTCTACTGCATCCAGGCTTTCTCATTTGAAATCCAGGACCAATGAATGGTTTCAGACTAATTGCTTCTAGAAATTTTTATTTTTTGAGAAGTTTCAGGTTGTGACAGTTCTAAACTGCAGGAATCGTTTTTAGAAGCTCTTCATTATAAAATTTCAGCATCTGTGAACCTAGTGGTTCGTTATATTTTCAAACATTCAGAAACAAAGAGAAGAAAAGCCTGTATGTGAAATTTAAAATGGTCTGGTTACCATGGCAAATATATATATGCATTAGCATTCCCAGGAAAAAAAAGTAATCCCTTGATCAGGGCACATGTTATTTTTTATTTCTTAACTTATCTGCGATATTTTGGAACACGTCTTCCTTCCAGCAAAATAGATTGCATTCATAAACACTTAAAGAATTATAAAGTAACCACATTTTCTGACAAAATATTTTTCAAAAATAACTGCTTTGTGAGATACGTACAGTGCATTCCAGTATGTCTTCACTAAAAAAGGAAAGTATTCTCTATGAAATCTAGAGAATCTGTGGAGTTCATTTAATTGTGCAGTAACACTATAAATTATGATGGAAAGTACTGCGGTCTGTAAAAACACGGTGCAACTGCAATTAAAACCCATGGAGAAAGCTTTTAGGTAAATAAAGGAGATATTATTAGAAGTATGGCACAGAAAAGGTCAATTGGTTCCTATTTACTTGATAAAATGAAAAGCCAATGCATCTGATTCACGCTGGCGTAGTTCCACACTTTTCATGGAGTTGATGGTGGCATAATAAAGATCAGGAAGTATTACTTACTGCACACCATGTTTTTGAAAATCCATCGACAGTACCAAAAAAGCTGAATGGCAACAAATACCAGATTTTTGAAAATATCTTTTTTTTCACTAAACAGAAAGGAAATGAAAGCTCACCCTGAAAGAGTGAATTGAAGGGTGTTACAGACCTGTAGGATGCCAATCTAATTATTGATATAAATTGCTGCATGAATTAAAATAGTACCAATTATAGGAACAATGCAGAGAAAAGGGACATCCTGAAGAAGACAGGAGTCCATTATTATTTCATGTACTATGTGCTGTTCAGAACAGTACTGCTGCAACACTCCTTGACAGCTGTGATACACCTTTTCAGAAACAATCCTTGCTCTCTCCTTAGTAAGTACTTATGCAAAAGAAGAACTCCTCTCAGGAAGTCAGTCTGCTGCTTGTGCTCTCAGACTCATGCACTTCTAATTTGCCGAAGCTAACATGGATTGGAGAGCTAAAAATGGGAGAAGAATATGGCTCCTCTGTAAGTGCTTTTTTAAGGCTCTCTTCTTAATTGCCCACTCTACTGTATATTTCATTAGTTCATAATCACACTTTGTTTTTCATTAATCTTAGTTTTGAAGCTTAAGAAACTCTAAAACTGAAAAGCATTTTTGTTATTGAACTCCAAGAGGTACATCAAGTCACTTCCCATAGAATGCATTAGTATTCGGAATATTTTGGTAATGAAGAAGGGCATGACTTATTGTGCTTAAGTTACTTTTTTGGTTTATTTCCTTTTCAAGTGAATTTATAAATCATTGAAGGATCTCTGAATGACAGGCTTGCTTTCTATTGCTATTTACAGAACAGGTACGAAAATGTGTGCTTCTTTGCTGCAGCCTTATGCTGAAATGTCTTATCCAAAGGTGGGAAAAAATGGGGTACTAACCAGACACACATGCATATTTTACATAACATTTTAAAATGGGGGAAGGATTGGTGTTTATTAATACCTGCTGCCAACATCACTAGGAGACCATTACTTCTAACCAACACTGAACTGAAAGTATCTGATAATTCAACGTATTCCAGCAAATAACAAACACATTACATAGATATTCAGGATCAATATTAATATTCAATTCATTAAAAAAACTTTAATATTTAAGATACTTAGTTGGTTGGGATAATTTAAGTAATGTTGTCCTGTGCTCCGGTTCCATATCACTCCTCAAACCTATGAGCTGTATGGTGCTCATGCTGAAATGTTATTTTAGTCTCTCAAAGCCTGTGTATCCTACTATCTGTTTTTTAAGACCTATTCAGTTTGCAGATAAATTTTAGCAACACTTTTTTCTTCATTCTCAAGAGATATCTGAAAGGAATGGCTTAGGACTTTTTTAAGATCTATTTGCTGCCTTTTGATTTTTGTGTCCTGTCTCAAATTTTACACACATCGTTATTTTATTTCTTCCTTTCTTTCAGGGGTGGGAAGAGGGTGAAGTGCTGCCAATGCAACTTTAACCTCTAGCAGCTGCTACCTTAGTGACCTATAGCAAAAGAAAGGAGGTATCCTGAAAATCATTGCATTCCTTTATGCCTTTTTCAATTTGCTGAGACAAGAATGATGTTTACATGCAGTACAGTCCCGTCCTAAGGTTCTTGCTAAATGGTAGGGTCTTCTGTTACTGGGACAGTTTTATCTACTGCCTCCGCTTATAGTGCTTCCCTCATGAAAAACATCCTTTCTTCCTCTGCTTCCAGAGAAAGTAGTCTGAAACTACCCGAAAAAAAATACACTTAGCTAAGTCTTTTTATCCTCAGCCTCTGTATTATATAGCCTTTTTCATCAGAGAAGGAACTGTCACTGGCAAGCTGGAGGAGCACTGCCTGGGGACCACGCTTGTTTCAGACAGAGGTTATGCTTAAGCTCTGGAAACCAAACTTCTGGTGCGTTTGGTAGGCTCACTTTTGTAGAGCCTTTGCTAGTAGATCTATGGAACGGGAAGACGTTAAATGGTGAAAGGAGCTCAGCAGATAGATAGTTCAAAGGATACCAGTGTTAGAGTTTTGGCCTAGTGTGAGAATCCACCAAATCTGAGAAGGCACTTTATTGGTCACTTACTTGCTCCTGGCTTTAAACACCTTAGTCAATATGAAACTTGGAAATCTATGCTTAATTTATTGTCCTGCTACTGGAAATTAAGCTTTATTATGCATAGTGAAACAGTTACAGCTAAGCATGCTTGTCTTGGCTAACCAGGGGTTACAGGGTCCTTAGTACTGTCAAGGCCCTGAGGGCACTAATGGCCTTTCTTGCTTCCCCCCACCCTGCCATGGCCCAGGACCCCCGGGGCTGTCAACCCTGTGATGCCACAGCAGGGCTGGTCTCCAGCTCCCTACCGCCCTGCCCAACCATGGGCCCCAACAAGCTGGGTCCACATCCTGGCCTGGCCTTGGTCCATCCCCACTCCCATGGAGGTGCTCAATGCCTGGGGTTGGAGCTGCTCCTAGTGCCCCCCTGGTCTGCCTTACTCCCTCAGGGCAGGGACCTCCAGCCAGGGCTCGTCCCACTGCCGGGGCGGTGGGACAGACCCTGGTTGGGGGACCCTGCCTAGCCACCCACGGGAGCCCCTGCCGCTCCCAACAGGAAGGGTAAGTTACATGTATATGTAACTTTTAAATTTGGCAGACAAAGTACTGAAAAGGGGGGATAAGCAAAGCAGTGAATATGAAACTTCTGCAGTCATCCCACACAAAATTGGCCCAGAACACCAGTTCTGGTCTTGCTCACCTCTGGCAATTACGTTTTGCGATGGCCCTACATCCTCACAAGAATAGGTTTGCAGGTACGCCTGTATGTCGTCTGTGAAGAATGGGTCATAAAAGTTAAAGATCTTCCATTGAACAGCTGTTGTGAAACCTTGAGCTGCTATAAAATATTTCTGCAAGAAGCTGATCATGCTTTACAGTGAAATAACAGAGAAATGACTATATGTGGAAGATAAAATGAAATGATGTGGTATTCGTATCATCATATATTTCTGAAAAGACCATAATTTTAGAGGTGATGAAATTGGCACTATATTTTCATTGATTTGCTGTATCTGTTCCGGTTCTAAGTGGCATGCAGAAAATGTCTTTTCCCAAAGATTATTAAATGACTATCTGTCATCGATGAAGTCGGTTTGCATCCACTCCATGGACCTAGACTAGCCAACGAGAGCATCAAAATCATTAGAGGCATTTTGATTAAGAGTTACTAAGAACTTAATTTCTTAGTAATTGCTTGGAATTTCTTGTCTAAATTTTCAGAATGGTGAATTCTGTATTTTGTCTACTAACCCACTGAACGCAAAGTATTGTTTGAAAAATATTCAGAACAATTCTGAAATAATGAATTTTGTTGCTTATGCTTCTTCTCAAAACAATGATTAATAATAGTATTATTAATGACTTCTCCCCTTCCATGCCCAAGGAGGCATTACCTTGATTAAAACACACTCCTATGTATTCTAAGGATTCTGGGAAGAAACAGTTATGTGTAAAATTTATTTGAAGTATTTTAAATTCCTGCCCTGTTTCTAATGATGAAAAACTGCAGTGTTACACATTGTGACAAAGACATAGGATGAAGGATAATTACAGAATGTGTTACTATCATTCATGTGTGAAATCTTCTAGGCTGGAAAAATGCATACTCTTAGATAGTAAAAGAGACACGAGTTAAATGGATAACCTTGATGCACAGAAAAATTCTGAACGTGTCTAGCTCTTCACCAGGTATTCATCTGAGAATGCCCCTGTGTACCACACTGGTTTTTATTCTGTTTGAGTTTTTGCTTTTTCAGCGCAATGATACTCTTTTAAGAAGAAATACCTAAGGGTCAAATTATTGTTGAAAATTAATTCCTAGCTAATATATTTTTAAGTAGGTGGGTTTAGGCAATTTTTGTTATGCAAGTCCTAAATTCTTTGCTAAACTATGTATTTTACCTTGTCGAGGAAACATTTTATTTTATTTACTTGACTAACACTCATGGATGAATACTTAGATGATTTAAAATATGTATGTGTAAAATTTATGCAACTATGATATTTCACGTGAAATTGCACTTATTTCTTACAGTTCATTACATAATCCACAAAGAGATAACTTATGAAAGAATATTCACTTAAAGTACACAAGTCTTTTAAGCAAAAATAGACCCACTGTTATCCAGCAAAAAATAACCCAAAACCCCACTAACTCATTCCAAAACCAAATCAATTTTCAGAGAAACATTGTGTTTGCATAAGAAGCTTCTGGAAATCAAGAGGTTTGTCAGCTACTCCCATGAAAACATTTTGTAAGTAAAAAGCATTTTGAAAACTAAAAATTGGGATCAAATACTTAAGAATGTCAGCAAAACAAAAAGTATGACATTTTCATACAGCTGATCTACAATGAAGCAAGATTTTTGAGTTATGTGCTGTCCCTGCCATAGACCCCAACAGGCTAGAACACTTGTTTTTCTTTTCTCATTTGTATCATGTTTAAGTTTATTTCACTCATCTTTGCTTAGCCCAAGTTATAAGATCAGTCACTGCTTCTTGTATTTCAGTGGTACCAGCATTGATGGTAAGTTACTCTCACAACAGCTTCTCATATTCTTCCATGCTCTACCACGTGTGTAACTTCCCTGCCAGGCTGTAACTGAACCGTCTCTCAGCACTGTCTGTTTCTACTATTCCACCCTCAAAGGACGGTTAGGAGATAAAGACAGAGGGAGGAATGGGAGGAAACATCCGCACGATATTTGGAATTATAACAAAGGGACCTTATATTTCATTTTAATTTTGTAAATATTAGATATTTCTTTCCCTCCACTCTGTGCAGAGCCAACATGAATTCTCACTCCCTGAAGCAAAGGTGCAGACAACTGCATGACTTAACATGACACATGTAGTAACACTGAAGTCACTAAGAATATTCAGTAGTTAAAATAGGACTTTATAGTAACTAAAGCACTTTATAGTAACCTATTCTGAGCAGGGATGTTCTTTTCTGCTCAGATGACCCTTTCTAATTTCCTACCTAAATATTAAACAGACAAGTAATTCCTTATAATACAGTTCTCAGGGAGAGAGAGGTAGTATTATCCCCATCTTAGTGAGACTCACAAGCCAAAAGATTCAGAATAGGAACTTGTGTCATTGAGGTTAGTCCTTGGAAGGAGTCTCTTTTTGCGTCTACTGCAGAGGGACCCTAGGGAGACCAGACTTTGTAAAAAACACATCTATTGTGTAGAACCACCAGGCTCAGCATCTGGATGCTTTCACAGGCTGCTTGGCTGATCTGGAGCAAGTTCCTGAATCACAAGTACTGCTTAATCCACTGTGACTTTTTCTTACAATTAAAGCAGTTCAGTGGGGCCTCTGCAAATTTGGGGGTTATGTTATTCCTACCAGGTTTCTGTCAACAGAATGTTTTTAAACTACAGAGCAGCATACAATTATAGCTTATTCCATCTGCCTTCCTTTTTGCTTTGGAAGATTTTTAGAGAAATAAATCTTTTAAAGATCCTGTATGAAACAATCTGTTAGTCAATTAATATAAATAGGAACGAAAATTATATTACTGTAGTATTTTTTTGAATAGTGTGTTCCATAAAAACTTTGAATCCCCTAGGTTTTTAACTAATTTTATTTCAGCTTTATTGGCAACAAAGTTGCATGCATATGCAACACCTTTTCCTCATGCCCTCAAGGAACAAAAGCTGTTAAAAACATTATGAAGAAAGTTTTATGACTTAAATCTGTTGTTTCTCCTAGTGTTACACTGGCAAAATACTCTATAATAATAAAATTAGTTAATGAGGAGTTTCATCAAGTTAGAACAGCAAAAATGCCCTGGTATATTATGTAAAGCAGAGTTCTGCATTGTTGCAGCAAACAAAGCAAAAAATTCAAAGTACATATTTGATCAAGTGTATTTGAAAATACAAAGAAGAGTGCTACATGTGTATCAGATGTGAAATAATCATAGTGTGCATCTATGTACCAATTGCTTGGGGTATGAGTTGTAAACAGTTGTAACTAAAACCACTGGCAAACTCATATTTTAAACTGAACTGCAGGAGAAGGATAAACAATGGATAGGAGTATGTAATTTAAGAATAAAAGCTATATTCACAGAAGAAAGAAGTTGGGGGC
>NW_008825557.1:2779217-2803855 GCF_000699105.1 Pygoscelis adeliae
GGGGGAACTTCAGCATAGCTGATTAGGAATTAATGGAATTTGACAAGAGATTCCAGTCAGTACTCAGGACAAGACAAAATCTTGTCACTCCCGTCAATGGGTGCTTTTGGTTTCAGTGTGGTCAAGATTTCTACCTTAATATCAGATTTGAGGCCCATCACTTCTTACTTCAATCTCAAAGTAAATGCTATCTGAAAGTGGAAATGCTGCATTCCCTAAGCTATGCCATATAATGCTTTATGATGGACCTCCTTCTCTCCTACTTTTTGTGTAGAAAAAGAACGCACATATTCAAAATGTTTACAGATGTGCTTAGGTTTTAAATCAAAGTACTTCAGAGAAGAACTATCTATTTCTTTTATGGGAAAAGAAACTCTTCCACATCTACTTGATCGCTGCCTCCTAAAAGTATATTCAGAATGGCAGTTTCTTTGGTCAGAGGACAGCTTAGACTGGTCTTTAACATGGACAGAGATTAGGAAATGCCACGAGTTAACCTTCATCCTAGGATTTGCGGCTCACCTGTAGTCAGGGCTTTCCATAAAAGAGTGGTAAAAATAAAATATATAGCCTCTACCACTGAGGAATTCCCAAGCAATTACCAGGTACTGCCTTTGAGGTTGTACACCTTCAAAGGATTCTTCACCCCTCCTCCTTACAACAGGGAAGAGTCTGATATCATCCAGCTCTTTGAGACTCACACAACAAAAGAAAGGAGAATCAACAGGATGAAGCAAAAGTCCTTTCTTGCTCTCCCCAGTAGGATCCTCTGTGTTCAGACTGACTCAAAATGAGCACAACACTGAGTAGACACTAGAAACATTGAATTGTATTTTAATTTTGATTTTTTTAAGAAATGAAATGTTTGCCATAGTCTGATGTGTTCATTACTGGGAGAGGAAGCCAGTTATGTCATTGGGTTCATTTCAGTTTACAAAACTGAGACAATAACATTGTTCTGTACAGAGCCTGTCGTGGCAGCCATGTAGCAGAAACTTCAAAGTTCTCCTTGAAAAGATAACTGTGCTGGTTTAGTTACGAATGTTATAATTCACATTACAGACACAACACATCAATGCCTGTGGTTCTGACCTCTTAAGTCACTTAATGAGAAAACAGATGGTCTGGTTCAACTTCTTAGATGTATATACAACTCTACAAGGCTCAGCACTGTTTAAGGGTGAATTTCCCTTTGTCCCTGCTGTTAAAACCTCAAAAGAGATTTCTCCTTCAGACTAGACACCCTGTGACAAATGGTTTTGAGCTAAGGAAAGTTGTGTCACCTATTTCCAGGAAAAACGATGGCTGTTTCAGATGTTCCCTTCTATAGAAAGATCTCTGCAAGTTGTTCTTCTGCAGATCTATGCTTGATTCCGTTTGGTTTTGTCATGCATTCAATTTATCTGTGCAATGACATAAGTGATTATTTTTTAAAAATCACGTTTCTGCATATGCATGATTATGTGAGGCTGCAGTACAATCAGGTACTTGAGCTATATTAGGCACTGGGGTGAGTCTAGTAATGGCAGTAAAAGGACCCTGTAGCGTAATTGCCATTGATTTTTGATGTTAAAACATCACCTAGAAAACCAAATCGTCCAGCAGACTGATCACTGTCAATAAGTGGAAAATGCCATTATCTGTCTGCCTATGTGATTTTTTTTTGAAGGGATAGGGCAAATGTAATTGGAGTACCCCAGAGGACTCAAAGTCCCCATAACATACTTTCAGAAAGAAATCCTGTTCTTTGACAGGATTTAAAGAGTAAAAGCCTGGGAACAAGAGAGACATTTGGGAAAGTGAGAAGAGGAAATGAGATGTATTAGTAAAGAAGGGAAACATGAGGGAAAGTCTGGGTAGGCAGGAAACAATATTAGGAGAATAGTGAGTAGAGGAACAGAAAACAGGAGGAGTAATCCGAGAGAATAAATGAAAGTGCCTATTAGCTTCACATCGTCTTCTCACTTTCACGCTGTGATTCCCTATCACCCTTGGGATGTCCGAGCTCAGCCCCATTCTCTGATGAAGATGTCAAGATGCAAGGCCCTGGCATCACCTAAGATAGGTGAGCTCTTCTCCTCGCCTTCCTCATTGCAACTGGGATTTGTCTATTACCTGTTCCCTGTTTGTCTTCCCATTACTCATGACCTCAGTCATCTCTGCCTTTTGCTCTCATGACAAGATAGAAAGGAGCAGGAGGAAGGAGCATGTACGCTCAGAATGACTCTGCCCTCCCTGTCAGTGAGAATTGAGGTTATTTTGGCATTTCAACTCAGTTGGTTTTACTTTTAAAAGCTTTGAATACAAAATACAAAAGTAACTCTTCACTGCCTGTATTTAGAAGTCAAATTTTGCTGACCACACCAGAAAGTACTGAGAAAAGCTAATTCTGTGATACTGATTTTTTTTTTTTTGTCAACGTGAGAGTCTTCTAATTTGCAGAGGTGCTGCAAAGTGATTACAAAGTGTTGTAAGCTCTTCTGAGAAAATTGAAAACAATGGGTGTTTGTAGGTTTATGTTTCACAAAAATATAACAATGACTTAAGTGACATGATCAGTATTTTTAGAAAAAGAAACAAGCAAGGAAACAATACTGTTCTGCCCTCCTCTTTTCTGTGTTCTGTAACTAATGCATACAGTGTTTTTAACTAAGACAGATACTTCTGATATAATTTGTAAATGAGGAGCAAGCTTGATTTATGGGGGACTTATTTAATGTTCTGTATTTGCAGTCTATTCCTTCTCTGTAAGCTAGTTTTGGAATGAAGCACACACCATAACTTTTATGTTATTGTTGTTCAGCCTTGTTGTTGGACAGTTAATTTGCTATAAAATCCACACTATATCATTGTTATTAATTAGGGTAGCCATGAACTTGCCTTTCAAAAGCTATTAAATGCAAGTGTTTAGCCACATAAAAATACAAATGTGCAGTGAAGTTCTTCAGCAGAATAATGCCATGAAAGAATTAATACAAAGTAATTAAATCTTCATTGAAAGGAATCCACTTTATCAAGTGATGAACCTAACTCATGGGATAAAACCATAAAAAATGAAAAATACTATGTCAATTGACAATAAAAACAACCCTTTGTGGCTTATAAAATTAAGAGGGTCAGAACTGTACCTTTACAACTTTATTCATCAAGAAGCTGAAGAAATAGGTTAGTGTAAGTGAAGTGATCTCTACTTTATAGTCTGCATTGTGAATTGTCAGGGTTTTTCATAGCATTAAGAAACATGGTAGACATGATATCACTAACCCCTTACATGAAATTTTCTCAAATGCGTGTACCTTTTACAGACAGAGACACAGAGCACTGTAAAATATAAATGGAATTATTCCAACTGTGCAAGCAAAATTAAGAATTTATCTAAGGTTTATAATTTCAGCGATTTAATCCAGAAATCGTTCCTTAATGGCAACATACTTATACATGTGCTTAACTGAAATTATTTGCCTAAGTGCTTTTCTGAAGAGAGAAAATCTTCATAGACACTTAAATGCATTTGTGATTTATAGCCTTAGATTTCAAGAAGCAAGGTTTATTGTTTGCTCCCATTTTGTACAGCAGTTCATTGAACACTAGCCTGGCTTCAGGTGCTCCTAGAATACCAGTAGACAAATAATAATAAGTATGTATTAAAGTAACTGATAATGTTAATCAGAGAATGTTTGTGATCTACATACCTTTGGAATCAGAAATACCAGTGTCAGTTTGAGAAACTCATCTGAATTATGCTCTGTTGGGAATCTGGTAAGAGATTAACATTTTTTAAGTAGCTGCAGAGAATTCCTGTAATACGAGCTGGAATAGTAAGTGAACTTTTAATTCACTGTGGTTGTAAAAAACTTACAGGAGAATGTATTACTGATGAAGATGTCACATGTCATTTAAATGGGAATTACATTTGTTCTAGTTGTACCATATTGCAGCTAATATGAGATAAAATTAAGAATGAGCTATGTGTCAGAGAAAGATGTTTAAAACAAGAGGTTTAAGTACAATAGCAACAGAATGAAAAAGATCTGCCAACTACAAAACAGAAAAGAAATTCATACTCAAACAAGGCTCGGGAACGCAAGCTGTCTCTGAGAAAGTTGCATGGAATAGGCACAACCATTTATGGGATTAAAATACAGCTAAGGTCATTTAACATAAGTCCTTTGCCAGGAACCCAGTGAAAACTTGTGAGCTACACTAAGTACTCCTGGCACAGATATTATACAGCTAACATGTATTGAACTATTACAGAGTAATATCTTCCCTTCTTCCCTTAACATGACCTCTTGAATTTGGTTTTCATCTGGTTAGAGTACAACGCATTTTCCATCAATCTAATGCTAAGAGAAAGGTCACCTCTCAGTGTGGCCAGGGCTCTGCAGGGGAGGCACTTCTGTGAATATTCCAATTCTCTAGTTGCACTCTCTGTGCAGTTTTTCAAGCCAAGCTGGCCTTTTTCAAGCCCTTACTGGGAAAGGAAACAACAGGCAGTTTATGTTGCTGTAAACTTCCCTCCAGCAGATTCTCAGACCACACACCTACCCCTGGATATCTGCCAGTAGAAGCTAACAAACATTTTGACTGAAGGCAGGCAGGAGACTTGTAGAGATAAGAAACTCCTGAGAAGTTGTTTAGGAGAGTTTATCCTCTATTACTTCAAATAAGGGGAGGAAACTGTTTTTCTGAACTCCTCTTTGCCTTTGTGATTAGTGCATGATCATAGAAAATAATTCTGATGATCATATTGGAGGTTCATGACCAACATGTCCCACCCACCTTGTTAAGCAAAATCAAACCACTGGAGTAAATGTGGTTTCCAGTTGGCTGCTCTGGTTGCTGCAATTATGAATCTGACTAAATCTTGGAGCAGTTTGAATTATATTTGGATCAATGAATTGGACACATAAACATGTAACTAATCTCTGATAGTTAAATAGCATCCTTCCTCTAGATGCCGGTATGCTATTTCAACAACATACAAGTGACACACTAGTGGGATTCCTTTCTTGCACAGAATTTAAATACATTATAACTTGGTGAAATTTTAATAATAAAAAGGATAATTTGGAGACCCGACTTCCTTTCTCCTGTTACTTGCATCAATTCCTTTCAGGATATGCAAAAATATGAAGTATTTCTCCAAGAAGCATAAGCTTCTTTAAGAAATAGCTTAGGATCAGTACTGCTTCTACCATATTATCAGGGAAAAAGTAATTACATTGGCATAATAAGTATCTTTGTCTAAGGCATAGTTAGGAATGCAATCCTGAATAAGAGTTGGTGTATAAATGTCTAGTGTCCAACAGATCCAGTGGCTTACACATATTCTTTTTACAGAAATTTTCACTTTGATTATGATGCCTCATTCATGTTATCAAAAATAGGAATCATTCCTTTTGTCTTTTTTTTTTTAAAGAGTTGACTGTGCCATTTTGGAGTAAAGTAGTTGCAGTTCAATGACATGCTGCAGGAAAAACAGAATATAGCGAATTTACAAAGTATTCTTACTGTACGAATGAAAACATTGATAGTTTTCCCCATAAATGTATAGAAATGTCTCAGATATATTTTCCTGGTCAATCATGTTTAATAAGAAAGAAAATATATCTGGAGGGACAGTTGCTAAAGTTACCGTTAGAAATAGGACTACTAATAGGGGAAGATGTTTTTTGCCTGGTAGATAAAAACTAGTTTGGTTTTGATTGAAATGAGATGTTATATTTGGAAATGTTGGATAAGAAGAAAAAGGAAGAAATATATAATTTGAAGCAAACCTGAAAAATGCAATTGAAGTATTTAATTCATTTTGTCTTTGTGTTATAAAAAGCTTTTAGAAACTTTTATTCTTTTAAGTATATTTTAAGTATTCTTTTAAGTCAATTAAAATTTTCATTTTGGAATACATTTATTTTTAAGAACTGGTGAAAAACAATACTTAATATATTGGAAATTTCAACCCAACATTTTTGGCCTGTATTTTTGGCTAGATTCAACTTAATTCAGAGAATAGCTCTAGGCTCTTCATAGATATATTTTGGAGTAAATCTGCTGTTCATCAAAAAGCAATCATTTAACTTCATTTAGAAAAAATATTGCTGATAAGTGTTCATAATTCCTCATGAGGAAAATGAACATTCATTTAAAACAGTTGCAAAAACTGTAGCTTACAAAACTTAAATCGTGGCTGGTGAAGTAATTTTAGCTGCAGAACTACTTATTTTAATCTCTTCTAGAGAATGCATCTGGTCTGACCAATAAAGCAGGCTCAAAAGAGAATTATACTAAATGGGATTGTGAAAGACATGGAAAACTCCAACTCCAATTGTATGCTTACCCTGGTTACAAACAATTTAATGCAAAATGCACTTAAAAACAGGGAAAATCCAGAAGCATGTCTATCCACTTGTCATTTAACAATTGGAAGACACCTTCTGGCATGGTATGAGGAGTTTGGAGCCAGAAAATAGAAACAGGTTTTCACCGAGCTGAACCACTCTCCAGTATTGAACTGAAGCCATAAATGTACCTTTCTTTCACAGCAGTGTGACAAACTTAATAGTGGAGCAGCTAGCTAACTAACTAGCTAACTAACCAGCTAGCCAACTATTCTTAGTCTCAGCATAAAGCTGAGATGTCTTTCAGCCATTATTCAAAAATATAAGATTTATAAGATCAAGAAGGGGTAATGTTTCTTATGGGTTAAAGTAAACACAAACCCAAAATGTTACACTCTGTTAAAAATATAGACTTCCAGTGTATAAACACATGATTACTCCCCTCTTTTTCCAGTTTCAGGTGGAGGCAGATGTTCTTTGTCAATGAGTTTTCCTAAGGTAACAAGGTGTTTTTGGGAGCTTTTTTTTTTTTCAGTGGGAGCGGTGGGAGAGGGAATCAACAAATCTAATTGCTAGCAGCAGCTGTCCTGCTTTTGACCATCATGTTTCAGACCAAATGGTAAATAATAAAATATCTCTATAGAAGTCTGTGTTAATAATGAATACTATCAGAAACATTTTAGTCGTGAAGCTCTGTTTTAGCTTTAGCAGGGTCTGTCAAATCAGAAAGTCTAATATAAGGCTGTAACCTGTAGTAGAGTGCTCTCACAGAGCACAGAGGTGCCTCATTCAGTTTGCATAGTATCTTGTTTGAAGAATCTGGATCCCCAGAGAGCCTTCCCTACAGGGCCTTCCCCTTTTCTTATGGGTTAAAGTAAACACAAACCCAAAATGTTACACTCTGTTAAAAATATAGACTTCCAGTGTATAAACACATGATTACTCCCCTCTTTTTCCAGTTTCAGGTGGAGGCAGATGTTCTTTATCAACGAGTTTTCCTAAGGTAACAAGGTGTTTTTGGGAGCTTTTTTTTTTTTTTCAGTGGGAGCGGTGGGAGAGGGAATCAACAAATCTAATTGCTAGCAGCAGCTGTCCTGCTTTTGACCATCATGTTTCAGACCAAATGGTAAATAATAAAATATCTCTATAGAAGTCTGTGTTAATAATGAATACTATCAGAAACATTTTAGTCGTGAAGCTCTGTTTTAGCTTTAGCAGGGTCTGTCAAATCAGAAAGTCTAATATAAGGCTGTAACCTGTAGTAGAGTGCTCTCACAGAGCACAGAGGTGCCTCATTCAGTTTGCATAGTATCTTGTTTGAAGAATCTGGATCCCCAGAGAGCCTTCCCTACAGGGCCTTCCCCTTTGTGTTATTCCTTAAATTCAGCAGTGAATTGGATGCTTTTAAACCAGCACGGGCTGATCTAACAAGAGAATAATCTGTTTCCTCCATAGAGGAGGACGTTATGAAGATCTTCTGCTTAATAAATTCAGACTTTCTTACTACAGCAAAAGTTGAAAACCTTTTATTTTTCAGCCAGGAACAAAGGGAAAACTGATTCCCCTTCCAACGGTATTTGGTTAAGCACCCTAGTCCAGAGAGAGAGAGCTGCTGCGCATACCAAAACCTATCTTCAGCTTTTGATTCTAGCTCTTTCTGCAGTCATTTCTTAAAACACCTGTAGTGCCCGTTCACCTGTTGTTTCTCTCAGAGTTACTGACCGTCAGTGTAGTTGGCTGAAGCCTGATGTGCCCGTTATCCCAGCCAACAATTTTAAGCTGTGTTAGTTTGCTCTACAGTCTCCATTGGAACTGCTCACCTGCTGTGGTAGTTCCTCATGCAGACAATAGTAGGAAATTGTGTCAACCGAATTATTTCCTTATATTAAAAACGTCAGGATTTTTTTTCCATGCCATTTTATTTGAAAATTTACCATTCAGAAAATACAGGAACAATTAACGTGTCAGGCCATAGGCAGTCATACACTGCTGAAATAGCTCTGGTAGTTGCTGTTATTTCCCCTGTGGTTCCTTGCTCCCTCACTGCTGCCAGAGGTTACTGTCTCCGAAGCCGAGTGGCCAGGATACAGCATGTAAGTGCTCCTCAGTGCACTCCCTGGCAGCTTACCCAAGCATCTGCCACAGCAGTTTGAATTAGCCTGCCAGACTCTGCACAGAGCTAGCTGAGCACAGATGTATATTCTGCCCAGTAGTGAGGCTAATCATTTCATTGTCGGTCCCTAGGTAACACCTAGGGACAGTGACGTCATGCATAGCTACAGCCTTTTGGCAGACCTATGGTCTCACCTTTGGGAGATTACCACCGTCCTGTGCACACTCTGGTTATATCCACCAGCACCTTCCTCAGGTGAAGTGCCTTCGGTATCTTTTGAGGAATCATCTAAAGAGCACTTTGCTTCACCATTTGCATTTAGCTTAGATTGAGCAATCATACCGGGAATTTCCTTTCCCTGTCTTATCTGACCTTTGATTATGTATCTACCCAACACCTGCTGAGAAACTGTGAGGATGCTGTCCATTTCCCTGTTGGGTTCAAGCACTAACTACTGATGAGAAAATTCTGCTCATCTCCCAGATGAAAGGCAATCATCTGCGTGGGAGGGACACTGTATGTTTTATATAAAGTCACTGACTTATGTAAAAAAATTAAACACATTTGGCTCAGTATATTCCCCTAGGTCTTTGTGGAAGAAATCTGCCTCTTTAGTAGAATTTCGCAGGAGTAAACATGGTATGACATGAGCAAGGAAAAATTCCTGGTTTTTAACTTTAGAACAGTATATATAGTGTTACCACTTTTATGTTCAAACTATCAATTCCAGTTTAGAGTGTATTATCTCCCATAGAAAAAAAAGTACATTAACATGAATGTGCAGATAAGGATGCATTTCTGGTAAAAGGAACATAAAGCGACATAAAAGGATACACCAACAAAAGTATCTTGAACATATCAAGAAAGTAATATTTTATAATTTTTTCATTGCTTATTTTTTATGAGCTTTGACTCAAAAAACCAAACATGAATTCTATTAGTGAGATCAAATATTCTATGCTAATTATTCTGCCATTTGCTAGTAACAAAAGAATGCTAATATGAATGTACTTCTAAAATCTAAAAATGTAAATGTAAATTAATGTATAATGAATACCACAAAGCACTGTAGCTAATAAAAGATCAAGCTTACTAGAAAGCCAGTAGCAGGCTTCAAGGCAATCTGCTAAATTAGAAAAACAGTTTAAAGTTAATGGAAAGTAGTAGGTAAACAGTCTAAATTGCAAAGAGTGACTTTACAGAGAAAATAGGTTAAATGACTTTTCTGCTTATATTTTGGGGCTATGTAGACTGATCTCCCTGATTCCATCTCACTTGTCAGTTTTCACTGGTTTTCACCAATTAATTCCCTTCATTTTGAAGGTCAATATCAGATGGAATCAAACTTTAGTATGCATTACTGGAGCAGAAAGTTTGAGAATGTTGGCTAGGCAGCTGCCATTTTCTGACTTTTCCATTGGATCTTTATAGGTTTTGTATGCTCATGACAAAGATTTATATGACATTTGAAATCAATGGCAGAGCTGCTGCTGACTTTGGGGAGTCTGGGAGTTCACCCGTGCCAGTCAAGTTAAGCTCAAAAAAAATGGAAAAGCAGAAATATAGTTGGAGACTGAGAGATCAGATTTTCAGAAAATGCTCAGAACTCGGCTTCTGTCAGGTAGGCCCCAGCGCTATGCTTCAGGTTGACCACTAGAATCATCAGTCAATGATTGAAAAAGTTAGATTTATTTGCTGATATTATGACATGCTACAGGAACCAAAACTTCAGCTGGGATATGGAGGACATGGGGGAAAATAGAGATTTTGCTGCAGGGAAATTTATAATCATTATAGACTTAAATCAGAAAAGAAATGTAAGATCACGCAACCTAATTTTGGCATGGCAGTGTGGCAGTGTGGCAGTGTGGCAGTGTGGCAGTGCCACAAAAAACACCACTTACCATGTACATAGGGAGAATTAGGCACCCCAACGTGGGATAAATCAAGCAGCCAACCAAGTGGGGAGTCAGCTGGGGATAACATTTAGAAAAATGCAGGGGGAAAACCTCAATCTTGAAGTTTGCCAGTCTCCTCCTGTGGGTAAGCATCTCTGTCCAGGCAGGACTGAGAGCCCAGAAGCTTGTCCTGAATGTAGGTACTTTCCTTAAATGAGAGCAGATTTTGTAGTTTGGGTTTTTTGGTTTTTTTTTGCAGTTGTCGTGGCTTAACCCGACAGGCAGCTAAACACCACATTGCTGTTTGCTCACTCCCTGCCCCCCAGTGGGATGGGGGAGAGAATTGGGTAGAAAAAAAGTAAAATTAGTGGGTTGAGATAAAGACAGTTTAATAGGATGGAAAGGGAAAGGAAAATAATAATAATAATAGTAATGATGATGATGATGATGATGATGATGATAAAAGAATATACAAAATAAGTGATGCACAATGCAATTGCTCAATGCCCACCAACTGATGCCCAGCAAGTTCCTGAGCAGTGGTCACCCCCCCTGACCAACTCCCCCCAGTTTATGTACTGAGCATGACGTCACATGGTATGGAATGTCCCTTTGACCAGTTTGGGTCAGCTGTCCTGGCTGTGCCCCCTCCCAGCTTTCGCTGGCAGGGCATGGGAAGCTGAAAAGTCCTTGACTAGTGTAAGCACTATTTAGCAACAACTAAAAACATCGGTGTGTTATCAACATTATTCTCATACTGAATCCAAAACACAGCACTGTACCAGCTACTAGGAAGAAAATTAACTCTATCCCAGCCGAAACCAGGACAGCAGTGTTATTCACTGTGGAGAAAAAGTAGAAATGTACTGATCATACATGAAGGAAGTAAGGTGATGTGATTCAGTCTTTCCGCCTCTGCTGTGGAAGCTGTTCAAGACTTGCTCGTCTACAGAGGAGGCTAAAGGAAGCAAGTCTGCTGAGGTGAGCTTAGGTAGGAGTTCACCTGAGAACTGGAGTTTCTGGTCTAGACCCAACGGTTCTTTGTGTGCTTTGTGCTAGTCACATATCATCTGTGGAGCTGGAACTGGGCAAACGGATGAGTCTTCACTCTAGCACCCACTCAAAAGGAAGGCCTAACAGTGTCCCACCAGTGCTTACACATCCCTTCCCAGGAAATGGGAGCGAATCTCCTTGGCCCAAAGATGGGAACCGATGCTTCATCTCCTATGAATCTCTGAGTGTGTTAACCATTAGGTTGTGGTTGGAGTTTAGGAATGAAAGAGCGTAACTCGGTCATGTTTTAAAAGAAAGTGACTGTCAAAGTGGTGTTTGAGAAGTGCGACTTCTCCAGTTCCTGGGAAGCCCCCTTGTAGAAAGGCAGCAGGTTACCCAGATTCTCACACAGCAGAGACGTGAGAAGGACACCAAGCTGCTCAGTCCTCTCAGGACCAGGGTGCTGCTGGGGAGTGGCAGAAGCAGCTTGGCATGGGTTTGAGGATCTGAGACAGAAACCTGGTTAGTAGTGCGGGTGGTTTTCAGGGCTCAGGCAATGGGAGTTTTTGGAATCACGGTTGTGTGCAAACTAAAGTTCACCTGAATTCTCCTTTAAGTGTTTAAGTCTTTCTTTATATGTGGCCTGAAGTTTCATATCCATTAAAATTCACAGGGATTAAAATCTAATTATTGTATTGTTGCTAATTCTGAATTTAAAATGCTCTCTCTGGCAGTTAAAAAGAACAGCTAATCATGTCAATCCACTCATACATAAATCTGTGGAGGTTAGCAGAACTGTTTTGGGGCCTAGCCAGGTGCATCTGGAACTGTAAGAAGCATCTTTTAACGCTCCACTTTGATTTGAAGGATTAGAATTTTAATAGCCAAGGGAAAACGCCATGAATTTTAACTTTCAAACAAATGACTGACAGGGAAACCTGAGAATGTGTAAATTGGCAGGGTGCTAGCTAGCTGTGATAACTGCCATTTGCACAGAGGTGCCCCCTGGTAAAGCCAAAGTAATTTAGCTGTTCATGAAATAGGGACCTGTATTTGAGGGTTTCATACTTTTGGCTTTGCCATGGGGAAAGACTATGCACAGAGAAAGTTTTCTGTAGAAGGATGGGACACAGATTTATATGTGACATTTTTTAAAGCTATATTTTCCCCCAATTTTAGACCTCAGATGCAAGATTTATGTTCCAGCTGTGAGGAGTAAGTGGTCTTATAATAGACAGAAATAAGATTATTTAGTGCGGAGACGAAGGCCCCTAGATTACCAGCATTGATTTTGCAAGTACTGGAAATAAATGAGTAATGCAAAGTAGGATAAGGGAAATGGGGAATAGGGCTCAAGACAGCAATCTAGTACTTCCAGAAGCTGCTGACCAAATCACAAAGCAAAGCCCTGCATAGCTAATTCTAAGTGCAGAAGGGAAAACCATACGTACGCTGTTTCAAAGTTACAACCACATCACCAGGTACATCTGGTATACGTCGCCAAGAGAACTGCTCTCCAGCAGGCTTGCCAAAGCAGCCTGCCAGCTGCTTGTGATTTCAAACACACTTTGGGCTAGATTCACCTGGGCTGATGGAGTCCATCGCAGCACTAAGGTGACTAGCACTGAGGAAGAGCAGGTGGATGTATGTGCATGTTGGTTCTTCTTAATGTAACTCTTACCTTTATTTGCTGAGGTGAAACATGTTCACCAAGGACTTCACAGCAGCCAGTGACAGTTACTGAACTGTTACTATTTATAGTGCTTTCCAAAGTCTGAAATAAACCATTTCTCCAGTTGCTGTGATCACAGTACCCTTTAAGCCAGAGCCAGCTGACATTTGGAGGAGCTGGATGCTGTGAATAGGATAGCTCATTCCCTGCAGATACTACCCTGTTAAATGACTTGAATATGAACCATGCAGGGAAGGATCCATAAGGATGGAGATTATGGCCCCAGAAATCGTTTTCCTAGTGATCTCAGTCTCACATACAGAGGCTGATGGCATAATCCATGTCTGCTGCACCTGTCTCTCCTAGAAAGAGACTGCTGGAAAACTGAATACTAGTCCTAGGAAGAGTCGTTGCATGCAGATTAGTTTTCTTTCACACAGATTGTGTAGATAAAAAGATTCTTAAAACACAGCTTATGTGCAATGCACAGAACTTTAACATAGAGAAATAATGTCCTTTCATTGCTAGAGCTCTTAGATTTTAATTGAAAATATTAAAAACAAATAGAAAATTATTGCATTTTTTTATTTAACAAAATAGAAAAAGTAAAACATCCTTTCTTTTGGGATAGCATTATTCACTGCATGTACAGTGAACTGCATATACAATTTAAGGCTGGCAGAAGCAGATAGCTGAAAGAGCCTTCAGCAATAAAGGCAATATTAATACGTTAATGATTTTTATTAATATATCGGAATAACTTCCTTCTTTAAAATATTCTATAGAGAATTATAAATCTTTTTATAACTTACAGAACTACGTAATGGTGGCACAGAAGATTTATAGCATCTCTTAATTTTAAGATTTTTTTTGCACAACACAAATGTCTAATAAAAGTATTAAACGAAGCTTATTGACAGTTACTTTTCCCTTTGCCATACATTCATTAAGTTTGAATATCACATTCACATTATCATCAAACACATAAAATATGGAATAGCTGGAAAGAACAGAAAACATATTTTAGTGCTTTCATGTTGATGCCAAAGTTTTATTTAAGATATTTATATGTAGCCTAAAAAGGATAATAAATTTCATTGAAAGCTCACTATATTACTAGACATTTCAAAGACCACAGGGTAGACTGAAAGTACTGAAAAGGGAAAAATAGAAATACTGCTGAACAATCAATCTTCAAAAGCAATGAATGTTATTAGGAAACTGCATTTAAGGTATCTATAATTTAAATTTGATTTCTGAAAAGTGGAATGACACATACACGAGAGTTTCAGATTAAGCATAAGAATGGGTTCCATTAGCTTTTTCTGCTTTCTTACATGGGGGTCATTTGCTTCAAAGGCATTGAAAAAAAGACTACTGTGTACAAAATACTTACTATGAAGTACAGTATGATTTAGTAATGTAAAGTGTGGTCAAAGGCTGACAAAAGCAAAGACAATTCCCTTGACTGAAGTGTTTGCCAGTTTCTACCTACTGCTACCTAGTTGAAATTAAATTAATCCATAGATTTGTAGCAAGAACATGAGTAACTGAGCAAGAAGGAACATGTACTTGGTAGATTAAATTTCTCTCCACTGTATTTCTCCATTCACAGTTTGTGCAGGGATGAATGATATTAGGTACGAGCAAACTGGATCAGATTAAAAGAAAGGTGAGCTATCCAGCTCAAAGAAAGATGCACCAGCAGATTTCATAAAGAATGAAATTGTTTTGGCAACTTTTGGCATTAGATAGTAACTATTTCTTGTTAAAAATAACCAATTATGTAAATTGGAGGTTATTACCTGAACTCAAAATTCCATTACCAAAATATATGCATAAACTTTAATGTGAAATCATGTTTAATTTTTTCTTGGTGGCATTCAATGCAGGGGAAAGTAGAGATGAGAAAATCAGTCAGTGTTTCCCAAACACTAAAAAAATATGCAGACCTACTTTGGATTAAATGTCATGCTTTGGCATCTCTTTCTCAGTTTCGTAAAACCTCACAGCTAGAACTAACTTTTTGATTCACTTTAGCTGGGAAACTTTTTCTGTAGGCTTCTGTTTAGATGCTTGAACTTTCATTGATGTATTTCAATTGACATTTAGACTCCTCAATACCTTTGTGTATTTTCTCTTTCTTATTACTTGCTGAACATTCCTAGATGAAAAGTCAATGGAAGCTGTTGGATGCTCAGTACCTGCAAAGAAATCAGTCCTGTGATTGACAGCTATTATAGCACCAAAGAAATTAGGAGTCAGGTCAACTACTGGATCAGGACTTAAACATACATCAGAAAGCCAACTGTAAGCTCTAGTTTAAAAAAGGACAAAGGAAGAAACTTGCTCTCTGGCTTTATATTGTATTAGTTCCTCAAATCATTGAGGATTTTGGAGTCTATTCCCTGAGTTGTTATGTGTCAGATTCAGCAGGTTTGCTCAGTTAGTAAAGAAACTGCAGCTGTAACACCAAAAGCCATGAATTCTGAGCCTGGCATGCTCCCGAAGAGCACAGGGAAAGAAAGAGGAGACAGAGATGATAAAGTTATCAAGATACAGGGTGAGGCAGATGTAATACTTTCCCACAGTCATGAGATCCAACCTATTTCTATGGTCAACAGATTTTCCTGGATCTGTCTCATTGCATATTGGTCAGTCAACCAGGGAACAAGCACAGCCTTCTGTGCTTGAAAAAGATTCCCTCAGGCAGGCTGAGATCTCAGGCCAAAGGGTAGATTACCAGGTACATACCATGCTCCCCGTATTTCAGTAGCTAATTAACATTAGTATGACTTCGGTTCACATTTCCTGTTTTGGGCCACACCCCCCTTAAAGCAATTGGAAAACTTCGTTCTTGAGGTCCAATGAAAAAAAAATTACAATGAAATCTGAACAAATGCTTTCTTATTTTTATGTACTTGCTTAATTTCAGGCTATTTTCTTGGTCTTGAGATAAGAACTTGGGCTTAAGACTGGTCCAAAAAGCCACATTGGAGGATCTCTGAAGTGCCTCAGTTGAAAGAGCCCTCAGAGTGTAATGCCTGAGCTGGGCATTGCCACAATGGAGTAGCAGCCTTAGATCACCTATTTTTCCTTCTCCCCATTTCTGCTTTTGGTGTACACTCTTGGGGGACTTCTTAAAGACAAGGAGACTCCTTAAATACCTTGTTAGATTGGCTAGGGAGATCCCTTACTGTCAGGCACCATTAGCCTGGTCCACACTCTGGTCCAACACCTCTTAGCATTAAAACCTGAAAAATTCTGACTTTGTGGAGATGTGTAACCTCTCACTAGGTGATAAAGTCAAGGAGAATTTCCTGTTATCACTATGAGAGCAGAACTAGTTATGAAACACAAGTTATTGGAAAATCCTAGTTGACATCAATTTATCTGCTTTGGATCTAGGAAGAAAAACGTACTTTAAGGTGCTTCTCTAGTGTTCTGTACAAATATTCTGATATTAAAATCTTCCCTGTTCAGGTCTACATTATATCAGATTTTATATCCTACCTTCCAGATAATAATTTTATGAAGTAACATCCAATTTATTTTGTTTCAAATGTCATTGAGCTCCCTGCTCAAATTCCACTGCTGTCTATTTAAAAGCTGGATGAGCCCTGCTGTTTAGAAACAAAGGTAATACTAGCTACAACGACAAAGTATTATCATCACTGTAAGTAGCTTTGAATAGGGAATGGCTCAGTAGATAAAAGTTTGTAAAATCATTATTTAAGCTTGCATAAATAGAATTTAATGATCGCCCACATTTGTTGTAACACTACCCGGGTGAAAATGGATCAAAAATGTTACCTTGATCACATTTTGAGATGAACCTTAAGATATTAGACCGTGCATTATCTTTCTGTCAACAGCTTTAGAAACAGTTGTTAGCAATACATATAATTTCTTTTAAATGATACGTCCTTAAGGCTGATGTGATCACTAAGCCAAAAGATTTTATAATTTACAGATTTAGTTACCAGATGTAGTTAGCAGCATAACATTAACAGTCATACACACCTAATTTCAAATTCTGCCATATGAGATTATATGAGAAGTCTGCTTCTGGCAAGTATAATTTGCATATTAATATATTTTTTTAAAGGAAAAGGAGATATAAAAGTTTTACTTCTAAATTGTCCAGAGCTACTGGATTTATTTTGGAGAGGCAACCTACATAATTAGCACAATTCAGATGGTTTGAGTTCATTTACAAAGTCCATCTATGCTTTGGATCTCTCCTAGTTTGCCCACTGTCTTTGCTTTAGTGTTCAGTCTCACAGATGTAATACTCAAGATGAAACCCTCCTGAAAATGTTTTGGGGTGACTGATAGGACCAGTGTGACTGCTAGAAAACGCATCTAGGCATTCCCTCTTGATGCAACAGATCAAAATCAATGACCTAAACTTTTGAGGAAGATCTTTAGAGGATGGATGCTTGACTGGATTTTTATTGGGTAATTTTCATTGGCAAGTGGATTAACAACAATATTAATGGTTAGTTACCAGTCACACAACGTGCAACCTTTGAACAGCAGCTTATTCAATGAGGTTTTTCTATGGACATGAATTCTCTCACACATGGTCTTCTGCAGGTCTAAATGTTTATTTGTTCATATAATTAATGTGTGTCTGTTCTTAGAAAACTGTTATAAATGAACCATACGTATCTAAATGCATGAAAATAGAAAGGTAAATCAACATGCATGTATGTGCACGTGCACGTGTGCACACACACACACGCACACACACACATGCATAAGGCAGAATTAGTGCTGTCTCTTCGTTGCTTTGCAGCTGAATAAATAATTACTTACCATGAGGATACGGACAATGAGATTTATTCCCCCATAATCCTTTGTGCTTGTTCTCCAGATTTTTGTATCAGTTTAATGAATTAATGTTTTGTTCATTTTTTGCCAGCCAAAAGGAGGCAAAGCCTGAAGCAAACAGAATTCAACCTCTTGATAGCTGAAACGGTTGTGGAGTCTCCATCTTTGCAAAAATTAAAAACTGGATTAGACAATATCCTGAGCAATCTGCTCTAGCTGGTTGACCCTGCTTTGAACGGGGGGGTTGAACTAGATAATGTCAAGGAGTCCCTTCCAACCTCAACTATTCCATGATTCTGTGAAGTTTTCAGGTTTTTCTTTCCAATGTAGCAAATATGAGCTATTTCTGTTTATGCAGGAAAGGAGATAGTTGAAAAGCTGCATGTTGAATAATCATAACATATTTCCAGACAAGTCAGTAAACTAAACAAAGTAAGGAACAAAACAGAGGAACTATTCTAATAACTTGCAATAAGCTGAAGACTTTAGAGATTTAAAGAAATAGTTTGGTTGAGTGAGCAATCCAGTTCCCTGCATCCTAAACAACTCTTTTACTGGAAGTCATACTGTTGAAATATCAAATATCTTTATTATAAAAACAAAGGGGAAGAGGGCAGAGGCATTATCCTCTAAGAAAGCTTTCTGTGGAAGACATGCTATGTAGCTAAACACATGGGAGTGAATTCCAGTAATGAAAGTCAGTTGATAGCCATTGCCCTCAGATGCTGGCTTAAAAATCATCTTTGCCAATTAAAGCTATGGAATCAGATTTAAAACAAAACAAAACAAAACAAAACAACCAGGCAAACAAACCCCCCACCTTTCTAGAAAATTTGAAGGAACAAAGAACATTTTTGACAGAGAGGGAACTCTTTCCAAAGAAAATATTAACAATTTCTTGAAATATATGGAGACTTTTTGCTCTTTCAGTCCAAATATTAGGTCCAGAGCTGCCAAGTTAATTTGCTTTCCGCCAGTCAGTGATGGATTTATTGTTATGAAATTACTCTTACATTGTGAGAAGGGAGCAAACAGCTGGTACCTTTCTAGTTCCTTCCTCAGAAAATATCGCTATGAAGATGATACTAATGATAAGCACATGCGAGAGAGTGGGAGTGTTCTATGGAACAGAATGTTCCAGCAGTGTTTTTTTTTCCTAAAAGCTGCAGAAGATGTATTCAGCTTCCAATCAGAGAGCCTGCCAGAGGTTTTTTGTCACTGTAGAGTCTGAAAATCAATTTAAAGTTATTCTGCTTTTGCTACACTTTGTGGTTTTGCTAAATTAGAAGGTGTTTTGAAGCCCACTGAAATGATGATGGATAACCTCAGAAGTGATAAAATGAATGTCAGTATCAGCATGTAGGTGGGTAGCCACGGTAGACTAATTAAGCATTCTCCTCTGTGTTCTTAACACCACAGCATTCCTTACAATAATTTGTCTAAGTGCACACTTAGAAGTCTTAAGTCTAGATTGTGAGGAGTACTGCAACTAGAGCTCCAAGGACTTTTCCTATTCTTCAAAAGGAGAATGCTAGGGCTGTGAAAAACTTTTTACAGGTGAATGTAAGAGTTTGAGTGAGTCACGTGGCAGTCTTCTTTCCACATGGAGGTCATTTCCTGAGGCTCAACCTAAATCATGGGAAGCTTAATTTCCTTAGTTCTTGAAACTTTATAGCTTTGATTATAGATATGATGGAGGTTATCAAAATGTAAGACCTACTTTCTTAAAAAAATAGTGGAGGCATGTAAAATTAATGGACTTTTTTGGATACTTTGGCCTAAATATGTCAATGAGTAGGTAGATCAAAAGGCTACAGCCTTCATCATGCTTCTACTAGTTTAGGTAGATGAAAGCTAGATTGGAAGGCAGGCAAGGCAGACACTTGTCTGTAGAAAACTAAGAATTAAGAGAAACGGCAAAAGGAAAGAAGGCTAAGATACAATAGCAAGAGTTGTAATTCTGTGTCTTTCAGAGTGCCTAGGGCCAACCATTTTACCATGGCTTTACCCAGGAGGGAGGGCCAGCTCAGTTTTATGACTGTGATTCCTATTACTCTGTTTTTCTTTTGGGATACATACATACGTTGTGCAGCTTCTACTAAGATGAAAAGAGAATGTGGATGAAGTCAGAAGGTCTACATAGGAACTGAGTGTCAGACTGAGTAATTTTTGCTGGGAATGTTTAAAAAGATCATTAAAATTCTGCTATTAATACCGACTGCTTTGCTTTGCTGTTTTTCTAGCTTTTCTTCAGTTGCTTAATTTGCTTCATCAGTTCCAAGTGATAAGATGTGTTAAATCATTTGACACTGTGCACTATGACAAAATATTTATCACAGAGTTACGTTATTATTATATAATATCACGAAAAATGGTATAAATAATGTACTCTACTTTTTTCAACTTATAAGACCTCATGAGAGATGCTGTGGTTCTTAAATATTCTGAGTAATTATTCTCCTTTGTGAATAAGATACTTAAATGCCCTATTTGTAATTGATTGCTGAATGTTTATTTAAAACATGTTTCCCCTTTGCTTTGCAGTCACTACTGACTGAACTTATATTAACAATAAAGAAGTGCACCAGTGGAACTTAAATGTAAATCTCAGCTTGCCACTTTCTCCCCCCTACTTAAGGCCAGCATATGATGATTCAATGCTGCCTCAGTGAAGATCTGAAAAAACAGAAGGAAAACAGATAACTATGTCTTTAAGAATTACATTCTTAAGTGATGATGTCACTTGGCTTTTTTTTTAAAAAAGACATCAATGTTTTCTATCAAAACAGGCCCAAGACCAGTGCACTGGGCTGATTTTAAAGACTCAATTTACAAAGCTCTTAATGGGAGTTTTCACACATCACACCTAACATACTTATTATTTTTCTGAATGGTATTTTATTGTATAGTCTTATATTTATGTTTCTGTGCCCACAGAAAGAACTAAAAAAAAATCTGGAATAATTCAGGACTCACATTTCTGTTCATCTGTATAACAGATAATAAAATAATCAGTACTAAAAAGGACTGATACCATAATAAAAATTCCTTTTTGATTGGAGAACTGATAGAAATGGAGGTTGTTTATTTGTTTTATTGCTGTAAATAAATGAAAAAGAAATACAACATTAATAATTTATTTTCCAAGAGTTAGAAGTCCTGCTACAGAGCCAGAGATGTTGAGATATCCGTATAAAAAAGCTTTGTCAGATGGATACCAAATTTTGAAAGACAAAAGCAGAAAATGTTAGTATTATTTGTATTTACATCTTCAATTCACTTTGAAAATACTAATGAACTTTTCAGTACAAAAAGGTAGATGTGTGAATAACACTATTTGTGATAAAAATTAGTAAGAAACTATTCTTTCAGAAGTTATAAGGGGAACATAAGAAGATACTTGACAATTCTTTCTGTGCTCATTCCATTAACAAATGCATCCTTTTATTTTGAGAATTTAGGGTATTGCTAATTATGTCTTTAAATTCCTCACATCTACAAATGCACCTCTTCATGATCTTCCATCAGTACAGAAAGGTAGCAAAGGCTTAGAATGACTAAGGTATGAAATGTGCTTTTCCTTGGTTTCAGATAAGTGCCCACTATTTTAGTTTGCAACATTTGCTTAGTTTCCATTCTTCTCTCTTTTGAAATCAATAGAAGACAAAGGTGATGTAAATATTTTCTAGCATTTATTCAGCATCTTCATTAACATTCAGGAGTTTCAGCAATGGGTGCCAAATAAATATTTTAAAAGATGTAAATAATATCCTTTCATGTGAAGTCAGAAGAACATCTATTAAAAAAAAATTCAATCTTTTTAGTACAGTCAGCGTAAGTTTTATTAGTTCAAAGTCATTATGTTTGGTTTAAAAGATGTGAGGCTGCACTGAGTTCTTAGATGCACTTTTCAAATTTCTCTTTCTTGGTGCTTGAAAACGTAAATAGGAAACAGCTCATCAGATTGAGTTTAACAAATTGACCTGGTAAGTTTTGCTTCATTTCTAGGTCCTTTGGCTCAATGCACTGGTATCCAGTAGTGAATGGTGCTGAGCACTGCTCTTTCACTGAAATGGAACCTGAAGAGTCCCTATTACTGAACGAATTTCCTTATGTGCTGTCAGAGTTTTGCTGCCAAGTTTCCTAGAGCAGCTTCATCTCTCAGCAGAGTTAAACAAGTCATATAACGTAATTATATGTGTTCCATTTCGATCTTATAACTTTTGTTACTATGGAAAATCATAAACGTGTGCTTAGTAACTGTTTTGTCTAGTGACAAAAATCATAGTCAGAGCAACGTCAGGCAAAATTAGCACCATGGACAGCGCTGCCACCACTGCTGGTGCTGCCGACCCCTGGATGATTCACCTTGGAAGGGACCTCAGCAGCTCTCTAGGCCAACTGCTTGCTCAAAATACACTCAGCTGCGAGGTGAGACCGGGTTGCTCAGGGGTTTATCAAGTCTGATCTTGAAAACTTCCAAAGATGGAGGCTGAACTACCTCTCCGGGCAACCTGTTCCGCTGCTTGACTGTCCTCACAGGACTTGACTGTTCTCATTAATATCCAGCCTAAGCCTCTCTTGATTCCACTTAGAATAGTTTGGGTTGGAAGGGACCTCTAAAAGTCATCTAGTCCAACCCCCTTGCCGTGGGCAGGGACATCTTCAACTAGATCAGGTTGCTCAGAGCCCCCTCCAACCTGACCTTGAATGTTTCCAGGGATGGGGCATCCACCACCTCTCTGGATAACCTGTGCCAGTGTTTCATCACCCTCAGCATAAAAAATGTCTTCCTTATATCTAGTCTAAATCTACCCCCCTTTAGTTTAAAGCCATTTCCCCTTGTCCTGTCACAACAGGCCCTGCTAAAAAGTTTGCCGCCATTTCACTTATACCTGTCGTCCTTGTCCTCCCACCATGCACCGCGGGGAAGAGTTTGGTTCTGTCTATTTTGGTAACCTCCCTACATATATTGACAAGCTGCTGTTAAGACTTCTATTCAGCAGGCTGAAGAAACCCTTTTCTCTCAGAAGCGTCTCCTCACAGGGCAAGTGCTCCTGTCACCTGACCCCTACCAGCTTGGTGGCCCTCTGCTGAACTTGTACCAGTTTATCAAAGCCTTTCCCCAAACTGGATGCAATACTGTAGATGTAGCCTAGCAACTGCTGAGTACAGGGGGAAAGTCACTTCCCTCAATCTCCTGGCTATGCTGCTTGTAATACAGTCTAGGACGACGTTGGCCACCTTAGCTGCCAGAGCACCCTACTGGCTCATGTTCAGCTTGTGCTCTGCCAAGACCCCCACAGCCTTTTCTGCAGAGCTGCTCCCCAGCCAGGCAGTCCCTAGCCTGAACCTGAGAGGGGTTCTTCATTCCCAGCTGCTGGATATCTTAAGAATTCTGCTGGCTAGTAAAATAAACAACCCCCACAAGACTTCTTCTACAACTGTCTTAAAAAGGAAGTAACTTTAACAAAAGTATTTTAATGAGTGGTATTAAATGTTATGAGACAGGCGTTCAAGCTTTTTGTATTTCTTAAGCTGTAGACTCCATTCAGGAGTGTCCGAATCTTGCAAGGTATCCTGTTGGTGGGCTAAATGAACTCAAAAGAAGGCAATGCACAGTGGAGGAATATGCCCTGTTTTCTGGATAGCTAACAAGATCATTGTATTAACTGCATATAAGGAAGATATAAAAGAAAGAGAAACAACTGTCATCTGTTTTCATTCTATAATTTATAACTGAAGGAGAGAGCATAGCATCATCAACCCCAAAACATTGATTTTTTTCTTTGTTTCCATCTAAAATAACTTAGATATGTAACCCCTTGCCAAATATTTCTATTACTTTCTCAGCTCATTATGTTCTCAATACCACTTTCCTATATAAAAAATTAATCATCACCAGCTGTTCTAGCCATTAGTTCTCTTGAGTGCATTGTGTAAAAGTACAAAATATCTCTAAACTAGTATTCACTATATATTGAAAATATATGCCAAGGAAATCAGGTACTGTGCAAGAATACTTATAAACAGATCCAAGCTCAGGTTTGTATTCATGTGAAATAAATTTTTCTTTAAACTATAGTTATCTAGAGGCATTTAAAGGATGGAGCTGATAGCAGTTACCAACCTGAAATAAAATGCACCTGTACATACATTCCAGGAATTAATACTTCAGAGCACTTCTCATAAGTTTATTTCCACTCAAAGGAGAGTATGATTAATATTTTTGAAATGTATAACTCACCAAGGCAAGTTTTAAGAATTCCTTATTCAATACTCTCCATTTGTCATGAATTAACAGGTTCGTTTTAGTGTTAGTTATGAGAAAGTTTTTAGGGATATAAAGTACAAGATGTTGTAGATGACAGTATTACCTGCCTTATGAATGTGCAGGCCCCTCCAGCTGGAGACATGAAACACTCATTTCCCATTCATTACCTCAAATCATCCCACTCAAATCATTCCACTAGAGGACTGTTATCATCAGATCTGCAAATTTTACTACATATTCCTGCAGAATGTTTGTCTAAATTAAAAATATAGTATTTGCCTTATTTTCCTCTGGGATATGCACACACACACACACACACGCACAACTCATTATTCTATTTGCTCCACTGTGTGCTGGTTTTGGCTGGGATAAAGTTAATTTTCTTTGTAGTAGCTAGTATAGGTCTATCTTTTGGATTTGTGCTGGAAACAGTGTTGATAACACAGGGATGTTTTAGTTATTGCTGAGCAGTGCTTACACAGAGTCAAGGCCTTTTCTGCTTCTCACACCC
>NW_008825557.1:2804001-2828412 GCF_000699105.1 Pygoscelis adeliae
TGAACACCTGCCTGCCCATGGGAAGTAGTGAATGAATTCCTTGTTTTGCTTTGCTTGCGTGCGCGGCTTTTGCTTTACCTATTAAACTCTCTTTATCTCAACCCACGAGTTTTCTCACTTTTACCCTTCCAATTCTCTCCCTCATCCCACTGCGGGGGGAATGAGCGAGCGGCTGTGTGCTGCTTAGTTTCCAGCTGGGATTAAACCATGACACGCTGTCAACTTACTCTTCCTGTAGTCTGCCCCAGACTGGCCTTTGCAATAAGAAAACTTACTGGTTCTCTGAAAGCAGAAGGGAAGATGCAAAGGGCAAATGCATGTACGAATGAGTGTGCATACGTGAGGCAGGATCAATGAAAAGCATCCTCTGTACATGTTTGTGTGTGTGTGTGTGTATTGTGGGCACATGCATGTGTCCCAGTTTGTGGTGCCACGGCAATAGTATGGATGCATAGTTACCCTAGCGAACCGGGAAAGGGAAACCCCCGGGGCCCAAGCCCAATGGATTCAGCCACTCCTTAACACTCACTATTGATGTATAGACTAGGCAGATCAGGACACATTCTCATGGCTTATCCACAAAAGTATAAGTCCAGAAAAATGGAATTACTCAGGGCAGATCCATGTTTTTATATATAATGGGAACAGGACTTTTGTAGGTGTGAAGGGAAGAAAACAAGGTAAAAGATGTAAAATGAAAAAAAATGAGGAAACAGGGTTTCCACCCTGGAAAGAGGAGTAAAACTCCTTTCCTCACTAATGGCCAGTCTTAATGGCAATTTGCAGCAGGAACTGGGAAGGATGCAGTATTCCTTTGAATGCTGTAAACTTTTGGGGCAAACTTTACTTGGGGGGAACATGTTGCTCAGACAGATATAGTCATACATATCAATCTTTTCACAGGCAGTACTCTGCAGTCACGCCTCTCCTTTTCTCCTCTTGCACCCAGTGTTTTTAGCCAAGTAGGAAGAAAAGTGGCAGATTCTGCAGGGTTGGTGAAGTCCTTTCCGAATTTTCCTCCACTGGTGGTTCACTAAAGGCAGTGGCTTCATCTCCTGAGATTTTACCTTGCTCAGGGGTATGATTTCAGGGCACAGATGTGCTCTATTATCCCTTTATACACTGCCATTCCTAGAACAACAGATAAGATCTGAGGAAAGGGAATCTATTGCTTGGTGTCTCAAGGAATTAGAGGAATTGGCATTGAAAGCTGCCAGATATAATTGTTCTTATGGTTGTACATTATTGTACCTATTACATTAGATATTGCCTAGTCTTCATCTGGCCTCAAGATCTGTGCAGTATGAACACAATGTAAAGTCATCTTCCAGTTTCTCTCTTTCTTAGTTCAGACTGGATAGTTTAGTCAGACCAAGAAATTGGTCTGATAATTTACCTGTAAGAAAGTTTTCCAGCCTGCCAGTCTGCAAAGCAGTGTAACTACAGAGGAACTTCACCTTTATTGTTCAGAGGAACCCTTCACTCTTAGGATATATAATTGTACTTCTTAAATATATACAGCATATCCAAGTCTGCCCCACTGCTAATTTTGTATTTGAATTTCAGGCCATTTTGTGAGCAAGGTCTAACATTAAAGGAAATTTGAATTAAAAAATTAATCTTGCTTTGGGCAAGATACTACAGAACAGAAAATGTGTGGAAAATCAAAGAACAAGCTAGACAAAACCTTCGAGAAACAATTTGAATTTGGTCACTCTTCATTTTGCTTTTATGGCATAGGCAGATAGATTGGGTAATCTGAGATCTGTTCCAGCTTTATGTTCTGTGAGACATTAAAAATTTTGGAGTTGTGGTCTACAGAAATCACAAGGACCATTGACTGGGTAGTAATGGGAAGCTTGTGTATGGAAGATCGGCCTGTGAAATGGAGAGGACATCTTCAAAGGTCTGTAGCACAATCTTGTAGCAAGATTGTAGCACAGGCTTGTTCCTGCAGGTTGCATGCTTTGTTACAGCCAGTGTAGAGCAAAGCTGAAGCTTGACAAATGAGTATCCTCCGCTTTCCTTTGTGCCAAGAGTTTAATATTTTGCCACAGGCAGAATCCCTTAACGTTTTTGCTCAAAGACTTTCATATTGGCTTGGTAGACATTGGTGCATTTCAACAAATCGTAAGTTATCTTAACGACAACTTTCTGTAGATCATTTCAGGGTGGTTGGGATTAATTTCTTAAATTCTTTTGAGGATTCTTTTGAAGCACACAGAAAAGTGATTTTCCAGTGCCTCCCAGGCCTTACAGTACTCTTAGAGATTTACTTTCTCAAATTGGACCCAAAGCAACAATGATATTACAAAATAAATGTTCTTTCCATTTAAATATATTTGACATGGGTCTGGTCTCTTCTTTTAACAGTAATCCGTTTCCTGTGACCCAGCAATCCAATCAAGTACCAATCAGTCTCACAGTTCCCTACAGTGGAAGCATTGGCCTTCGGGCCTAAACAGAGCTTCCTGCAATTGCCACTATAAAAATATGCTAATAACAAAAAAATGAAGTGAGCTACACAAACAGCTGCGTTCAATATTATCAGCAAGTAGGTAGGATGGCTCAAGCCGAGATCTTTGATAGGGTCATCAGTGAAGAGAAATGAAGGATCCTTTTAGACTCTCTCTCACAAAACACATTCCTTTTTTTTCAAAGGTGCTTTTTGTATCTCCATTTTGTGGTTTGTTAACAATTACTATCATTCTTTTCTCTGCTTTAAGCGAAAGTATGCAAGTCTGGGAAGTAGTCATTATGATGTTAATTTGATTAACGGTTGTAATGTACATAAGCTTCTAATACACAGAAATTAGGAAAGTTCCATATTCCAGAAAGTTACCTGAAAAACTTCAAAAGTAAACTTATATATAGATACACTGATGAATAAAAGAAAACCTATATTTAGATACACCTATACATGTGCACATGGAAGTGGTGCAGACTTTTCCTCACCGTGCATAGATACCCTGTGGTACATATATACATTTGACCTTATTACTTTTTTTAAAAAAAAGTAAGGCTCCTTCACCTCATTTCTGGACTGAGGACAGATACTGAACTTAATTCATAAATTGTTGCCAAAATGAATAAAAAAAGATTATTTCTCTCAACAGCGTGATTGCTGTTAATGAAAGCATCTCTTTAAGCAGACCATGCAGTGAAGCAACTTACTAAGAAGTATGCAAATGGTAAGAAAACCTATCTTTTCCTTTTTATCTTCAGTATTTAATAAAATTAGCTTCTTCAGGTGCTACCTGCTTCTGTGTTAAAGAATGCAGGGGCTACTGCATGTTACTACCTGTTGCAACAAGCCATATGGCATCTACTTTCTGTTAATATTCACTGGATCACTTCTGCAAGCCAGATACAACTCATTTCTAAGCAGACACACAATATGCTTTCAATGCCATGACTATACAAGGGCATTAGGTAAAGTTTGAATTCTGGTCTGGATTCATAGCATTGGAGTTCAGGATCAACATGGAGAGAGAAAGCAAGTCCCAAATCACTTACTGAAGTGGGCTGAATTGCCTTCTAGAGGTGTCTGCCTCCACCCATTGAGTGTAAAGGCAACCCACTACTAGTAACATCCTGATTTGGGATGCTCAGTCAAGTCAAACAGGATGAACCCAGACCTCCATCTCCACCAGATCCTTTATTCTCTCTGTTCTTTCCCCATTCCCTTGTTCTTCACTTGTTTGCAAAACACGTGGTAGTTAAGACAGAGCCACGAAGAGAAAAAGTGAAGTTATCACACTCCTGTCCTTTTATTCATCTGTGCAGAAATGAAACACAATGTAGCTCTTATTCTTAAATACTTTATCCCTGGTATAGATTGTGAGTCATTAAAAGCTGGACTTCACTTTGCTTGCAAGGGAAATCTCTCTTCCACAATTTAAAAAGCAGTTCTGAGTATATGGTTCCCAGTATTTGACAATACTCTTATTGTCATTACCATTCTTCATACCATTAAAGCATCTCTCTGCACAATGCATATAAATGCAATTAATAGTGCATAAATCTGTAAATGTGACTTTCAGTGATTTTTGATGTATTATAAGTTTTATGAAAGGTACAGATTTACTTCTGGCAACTATTTTTTAAGGGGAGACACATTTTCAACTTATTCACATGTTAACATCTCAACGACTTATTCACATGTTAACTTCTCAACGTAATATTTAAAAAATATGTTCAAATGAGCCATGTGTAAACCTGTTATAAACAGAACATTACTTGATGGATTCAGCTGACATCAGATTGTCAGGAAAGGAGTCTTCTTACTACATTAAAATCTATCAAATGAGGAAAACATCAATTAGTGGTTAAAAATAACAGTCGCTTGGCTCTTTAAGAAATCAGCTTTCAGATACTTAACACAGTTTGCTCAGGACTGTATGTTTCAGTTAAATTAAAGTGCATGCATCTGTAAGCAACTAGGATGTGCACAATTATTTTAAGAAGTACACAACAGTGGCATTCCATGACTTGTGGTCCTGAGCCAAATGACCACTTAAAACTGAATCCTATTATGAATGTATTATCTCCCTGTCAGGAAATATCACTCACCTCAGAACTAGCTTACCACCTTCCTTGTGTGCTGTGTGACCCCCAGCTGCTAAGGGACATTGCCATTTAAGCGCTTTACAAAATGCAGAATCATTTTTGCATAAAGAGTATGAACATATGATGAAGTGCATGCCAAACTCAACTGGCACAGAACTGCATCCACCCCACAGATTTGTGGCGTGAAGGAACTGACTCAGGAGACTGGTAAGAGAGTATGGAGCTTTCTGTTCCTTGCCAAAGTCAAATTTATTAACTTGCAGCAATTCTGACACAAGGGAGAGAGAAAGGATCATCTATCGTGTTTATGGACAGAAGCAATGGCGGTGCAGGGTATCTCCATTTTCTTAATCTCCCCTGCAAACCTTTGGTTAGTTTAACATCTTCTCCTGGCACTGGGCATTGCAAGCAGAGAAGAGGAGAGGAAAGGTGCAGTTATTTCTGCAGTGTAAGAGTTATGTATATCCATCTCCCAAGGGTTGCACTGGCATGGAAAATTCAATCTTCTGTCTACCACAAGATGTTGAGACAGTCTGGTGAATCAGAATGATCTGTACTGATTTTACAAATAAACTAGACTCTAGTATGTTTCCTGAGTTTTGCTGAACTAATTAATATTGCTTAAAGAATCTTGCACATCAACCGTGCAAGTTAGATAAAAATAATTTAAAAATCTTTTTAAAAAGTAAGAAAAAAAAGTGAGATAAATTATTTCCTGTTATTTTGCTTCCTTACATACAGATGGGTTTTCTTTGCATTTGCAGGGCAGGAGGATGGGATCTGTGTAATTTACTGGTTTTAATGTAATGAAATAAAACACACAAGTTCTGCAAAATATCTTAGAAAATACATTTATCTTGACTGTAAAACTTTTTTAATACAATTTTCACACTCTAGCACAATGAGCATGTTTTTTAAAAACGTAGCACTACTGCTGAATGATTAATTCTTCAGATATTGTTTGCAGATATGCAAATGTATTGAGGTAGTTACATTCTATAAAGCAACCCTTTCTACATGGCACAGTGCAATTCTGTGTTCCCTTGTGCTGTAAACAAACAAGCTTTCTTCCTCTGTAAACAAAGAGGAGGAAAATTTTTCAACTTAATCAGAAAACAAATTCAGAACTGTTTTCTTATTGGATATGTCATGGTTTAACCCCAGCCAGCAACTAAGCACCACACAGCCGCTCACTCTCTCCCCCCCAGTGGGGTGGGGGAGAGAAGGGTAAAAGTGACAAAACTCATGGGTTGAGATAAAGACTGTTTAATAGGCAAAACAAAAGCCGTGCACGCAAACAAAGCAAAACAAGGAATTCATTCACCACTTCCCATCGGCAGGCAGGTGTTCAGCCATCTCCAGGAAAGCAGGGCTCCGTCACACGTAACGATTACTTGGGAAGACAAACGCCATCACTCCGAACGTCCCCCCTTCCTTCTTCCCCCAGCTTCATATGCTGAGCATGACGTCATATGGTGTGGAATATCCCTTTGGTCAGTTGGGGTCAGCTGTCCCAGCTGTGTCCCCTCCCAACTTCTTGTGCACCCCCAGCCTACTGGCTGGTGGGGTGGTGTGAGGAGCATGTGTTATCAACACTGTTTCCAGCACAAATCCAAAACATGGCCTCACACTAGCTACTGTGAAGAGGATTAACTCTATCCCAGCCAAAACCAGCACAGGTTGATATATAAGCTGTGATAGAGGATTTGCTATTTGGTTAACGATTCTGCAAATGATTTGCCAGCCAGAATAGAAGCAGATTGCCATCTCATAGTTGTATTGACTTTGTGCTGGCAATGATTTTTTGCCACTCAAAGAAGCATATGTGAATAAACTTATATGACTGAATGCATAGAAACAGTGCATCTGATAAGATTTTGTATAAGCAAGTTCCTGACCATAATGACCACTTTAAAGAAATGACTGAAGAAATGTTAATTACTGCATACCTCAGTTACGACTCAGTTAGAGCCCTCCTGCTGCATAAGAAATTTACAGAAAGGAACAGAAAATTTAGGTTGCCAAATGTCATAAATTAATTCCTTAAAAGCTACATATAAGATAAACATTTTAAAATGAGCCTGCATGACTTATGCACGTAGGTCCTAGTGTTAGTGAGTCTTAAGGTGAAATTTTTTGTTTGAACTTTAAGTGACATAGAAGCTTAACTTCCACGAACTTTCAATGGGATGCTTGCAGTGATAGCATTTTTCTCAGCTGTTTCTTTCTATATGACAATGAAATTTCCCGGATAATGCTGCTCTGTTTGTAAATTCCTGTATACCTAAAAGCAAGCTGTGCAGCCCAATGGAGGTGTACCCTTCTACCTAGGGGTGCACTAGAGAAATCCATTCACCCAAAGGACACTTTGGCAATGTCCTAGTAATGTTGTATTAATGATTGCTGTATACCAGGAAATGAGAAACTTAACTGTATGGCTATATAAGAATGGAGTCATATGTATTATTTGCAAACACAGATTTGTAACAGCAGAACAAAATAACTTAAAAACTCTAGAGAGAAAATATCTTCTTAACATCATGCTCTACAACAAGGATCTTCCTCCCTGCTCAGTTTAAGGGGCTGGATAATGAGCAGATTACCCTGTGCCATGATATGTTTTTACAACATCACCTTTCCTCATGTCCACTTGTCTAAATTGAAATGTTCTCTTCTTGTTTATATGTCCCTCATTGCCTGTGATTTGATACTGTGATGTGTGATAAAAGATTAAGTAATCCCATTCTCTCAGATATTTCTTATTAACATCCTTGACGTATATTTTAAGCTTTAATGTTTCAGCTTTAAGTTGCTTTTTCCTCTTACAGACACTGAGGTGTCCAAATCTCATAACACTTCTGAATCACATACACATTTAGTAATGTAACTGTAATAGTTTAATCACAGCTAGCTGTACAGCTTAAACATGATGGAGAGAAACAACTGATGAGCATGACAGAGTGGCATCTCTGCACCTCCTGTTAGCTTCAATGAACTTCCAGGTTGCCCATCACAGTCTCCTGCATTGTGCGGGTATGTTGACCTTGTTAGTTAGGCCTACACTTGTGCCTGAGCTTGAGTGCAATTTAAAAATAGGATCTTAAACTCTTGCTGTCTGCAGTTTGACACTGTAGCAAAACGCTGGAAGGGGATCAGCTTTCCAAAGCTGGGCATGGACTTCTCCCTGTTAGCAGCCCTGACAATGAGTCAGATGGAAAATATTGGTATCTAACAGCTGGCAGACTAACAGGAACAGGTTTTTACACTTCTCGGAAAGAGCTCAGTCAAGCCTGTTAGCTTGAGTCATCATTTAAGCTGCTTCTTACTGGCTACATCTTACAGGCATCTGTTAGGTGCTACCTGACCGTGTCTTAGTCTGGAAACAGCAATGCTGAGTCAGGAGACTTCCCAGGCCAGACCCATAGAAACAGACCCGAACCAAGTATGATAAATGAATTTGCTGAGAAGTCTGCAGAGATATTTTTAATTATTTTTAATAAAGATCCACACATTCAATGTATTTGGGCACTTCAAAAGACAGAGAAGCATCTTCAAGGCACTAAATCAGGGGCTAAATGAACAGATGGACTTCTATGTTTCAATGATCAGAACTGCAGTGTCTAACATTTAAATGCCTTCACATCTAGTGGAATCCTCTGTCCCAGGCAAGCTTTCCACAGGGCTTCTCAGAACAGGATGCGCAGGAAACGGCAATATGAGCTGAGGAGTGCAGGCATGATGCAGAACTGCTTGGCAGGATGGGAAGTTTGTGTTTTTGCCCTGTCAGAAATGTAGGAAGACTTGAACAAAGGTTCCTTAATGATGGCTTCTAGCATTTGGAAAAACATATCTAACGCATTGGAAGATATTTGTACTGTTTGCAAAGCAAGTCCTTATATGTCTTAAAATGATGTGCGGTGAGTGCCACAGTACTTTTGAAAACCCCATTACTCACTCATCTTTGGGAATCTTTGGTACCTTTACAGAAGTGAACTAAGTAATTTTCAAAAGAAAGATTTACATGCCAAATTCCTGATTTTGGGGGTTTTTTTTTGTTTGTTTGGTTTTTTTGAAGATGCTACATTACTTCTGCACTGTAGCTGATTGTGATAGAAAGTTGAGAAATATAGAAAGTTGAGAAGTACTGTCAAAGGAAGAACTAGAATATGTCTAGATGTATGTTGTGACAGATCAAAATCATTAATGTGACATGCAAAGACATACAGTTATGGACAAGACCCAGAAATCTCTGCCAAGATTTAGCACGTTGCCACCTGGAGGTGACTAAAGACCTAGTAGATATACTGTTATCAAGAGCCATTTGTGTAATGCTGTCGTGTGTGTATGTGTGTTAAAGTATAGTCAATGGCTGGTTTAAATAAAAACAGAACGTGGGATGCGCCACTGTCATAGATGATTTTGGCATGACCATGTGTGCAGTTCTGGTCACCTGTGTCAAAAAGATGAATTCAGGGACAAAAAAAGAGCTGGGGTACTGGGATGGTCAATTGAGTACAGAACCTCCTACAGATCAGGAGAGAGTACCTTCTTGTTTACTGCAGGGAAAAGCAGCTGAGGGGGAACACAATGCTGCTAAAAACATATAATAGGGTAAACATTGGAAAGGGTAAATAATTATTTAAACAAAAGGATAATACAGGCAAAAGTACAAGTGAATATAAATTGTTTATAAGTAAATCTAGTCTGAAAGTTATTTTTCTAACCATCTGAATAATCAGAATGAATAATCAGAAGAATATGAAACAAACCCAAATCCCAAACTTCCTACTTTAAAATGTAGGCTAATTTGTTGTGATAGTGGTTGGATCTGACATTAAGGTACTGGGTCCTATAATCAATCCATCCAATGTTTCTTCATGGGCACCCTGGGCACTTCTGTAAAACCATCTGACTATCAAATAACCACAGCCAACACCACACCTGAGCGATCTTGAGCTTCATCAGCCCTTGGATTAAACATTAGCAGCAGCGTCCTTCTGTAAGGATATAATAGGGCAGATCCACTCAAAGAATGAAGTAAGACACCTGGATTCCCTACTGCAAGAGAACAGAAAACAAACTTCATCCTTTCAGTTAAACATTTGATCAAACCCAGGTAGATTTACCAGTATTACAGCATTGCCTGCTAATAACATCATACATACCATTGCAACAAATATCTGAAAACATATATCAAATGGAAGTGCATTTATGTTCTAATACATATGGCCAAACCAAACTCTTATTAAATATTCAGTGTTTTTTTCCATAATATTGCTAGCATAAAAAGAAGTCTGTAGAAACGTACACAACTTTGATACTGAAATAACACCATTGTATAATTAGACACAGCTATTACATAGTTTGTAGCTTATATGACTGCCTACCATAATTACAAAGTAACTTAACTATTAATGGTTACTTTAAGGGTCATATTTCACCATTTCGACACTGTTCACAGAAATTCTCATTCTTATAAGAATTCAAATGTAAAATTATTGCATTCTCACGAACAGGAATCAAACATTTACACAACTTCTCTTCCTGTGGTTTTGTTTCATATTCCTCTCACAGGAGATTTAAAGTATGTATATATGCATTGTATGTATTTTATCTAAAGTATGTATATATAAATGTATTACAAATTTACAGGCTATCAGATATAAAACATTTGTCTGATGATTCTAACTGGCTGCTGCACTGGTTCCCAAGGTGGATTTTTAAATCTATTTACATCCAAATAGAATTTTTTTAAAAGTCATGAGAAAATGTACTGTACAGAAATGGGCATAAATAGCAGAGCTATACACTAGAAAGCCCCACGTTTTTTCCATTTCTAGTTGCCTTGGTCATTTTCATAGGCTTGATTAGTCATAGATACCCTTTTTTTGTTGTTCCATCTGCTCTCTGTAGGTTAAAAATAAAGAATCTATATAAAGTCTGGAAAGATTGTAGGGTTTTTGCTGTTGGATAAATTAGTTTCCTTCTTTTTAAGTTTTCTGACTGGCTTCTGATTTTGCTTATCTATTTCTGATATGCTGTTCCATCTGTGTATTTATCACCCCTCCTTCTTTTTCCAAGACTACAAAAAAGAAAATTATATTGCCTTATAAAAGGATACCAGACAGGTTACTGCCTGAGCTTTCCATAGCTAGACAAATTTGCTGCAACATTGTTTACCATCCTTCCACAGTAGGCAAGGTATTCACACTGTGTGGCTTATTAAACAACATTGCTATCAGGCATGGTATCACATTATAGTGGGCTGACATAAGAAACTCTAATGAGAATGAGCCATTGATAGACTTTAGACACAGACCTAAACATAGTCAATAAAGTCACATCAGAAATAAGAAAAGAACCAGTACAAAAGGACAAAAACTCTAAGATAACAATGCCTGGTTGTTATTGCCTTGAGCTCTCTATTAGGATTTAAGGAGTGATATGATAGCTGAGCAAACTCCCTCTCTGCATCTCAATCTGTGTCAACATGTGTCGACATGTCATACCACATAAAACTTGCTTATCCCTGTCTGTACAGAAGAAGGTATTCTGAAAATGCATGGGTAAAAGATTTTTTTTCCCCTTATATACCTTTATTTTTCTGGTACAGTTAATATTGGCTTGCTTCCTGCCTTCTCTCTGAAGCTCGAATTAGGTCAAAACTTAAGCAATCCTGAGAGATGTTGAATGTCACCAAGGTAGTGATCCATCCATAGCTAGTATTGTGAAATCCTCATCTGCAATGTTGCTTATTGTCCCATGCCGGGGATGAATTCTCTAGGGTCACGTTAAAGGGCATTAATTGACTTTGGTTCACAGCTCTCTGTTTTAGTCATGATTATCACAGTCAGCTATAATGACACCAGTTAAGTCAAAAGCAGGACTTGAGTAGATCTGCCTGCCTTTAGGAACTATTCTGCATATATCTCTGTGTGCCTTCTGAGAATCCACATATCTCAGCAGAAGTTAGCCCATTCTCCTCTGAGTCTGCTGGAATACAGTTAAAAGAGGCATGTTCCCCAAGGAGCATGAGATTTATCAGAGTTGGAGCAGTTTCCCTCCTAATTACAAGTATATAGACATATGCATATGTATACACATGTATGGATTAAATTTGGAATAAATAAATAAACATGCATAAATATACATATATCAGTACAACTTTGATATTGGTTAGTACTTTCCTTTTCCTCTGTAAAACTGCTTGATTTGGCCTGCTGGCTTCATTTTTACTTGCTAACAGAAAATAAACAATAGTTTGGGTCTCCAGTGTTATTTTTTGTGCAGTGGTTTCTTTTCTGAGTAGAAAGACTGAGTAAGAGCTCTGCTAAGCACCTCAGTACAGTGCAGATGAAATAGTTTCTGATGTGCTTATTCTTTCTGCAGCCTATTCAGTGTTGTTTACTATTTCCTCATTCTGTGCCTTGAGTGATAAACAATACTGAATGAGGCACCACAGCCTCACTGCCCTGAGGGGAGAACAGGTAGTTTTCTGCTTCCACAAATTCTTCACTAAAGTATATACACGAGCCTCATTCTGTAATATAGAGACTTATTCACAATGGGATTCCACTATTTCTTTGACAGACTTTTGCAATCCCCTGCTCAGTTCTACGGGTCATAACTGAAGGTTAATGTACTTATTAACCAGACATTAAAAAAAAAAAAAAAGGCTCATCATGATATTTTTGTCATAGACAAAAGCCATAAATTCACAGACATAGAGAACAAGAAAACAATGCCTGGAATAGCAAGATGTTTGTTTTATTAGTAGACCAAGATGTCATGTACTAGATATTCAAAAAAGACATCTATAAGATCCTGAGAAAAAGAAAAAACAGAACAGATTTTCAAGTCACAGCACAAAATATGGAATAAAAGGTGGTAATTTCACACCAATGTTTTATTGGAAAGTAACTGTGCCCACCTAATCAGTTTTGCTACATAACTGTAACCCTGCTTACCTATTTTTAAAAATCAGTTTACCTCCACAGACTGCTGATTTCCTTTTGAAAAGACATTTAGGAGACTGTTTGAAATTAAAAGCTAATAAAGTCTGCGGTCCACTTGGAAAATTCCTAGAGTCCCTAGGTAGTCTGTGCTCTCATGTCTACAGCTCTCCTGGGATAGCTGGGCTGGCCCCAAACACCAGCCAGGAGGACCCTAGCTAAGGGTCTATACAGTCTAGAAATGTCGACAAAGGTCTCTGAAGGAAATACAGAGACACTCAGTGTGTAGTCATGCTACACGGTTCAGGAAGGTGGAATCAATCACCAGGATTCTTATATTCTTCGTGTTTGGTTGTTTGCCTATTTTGCTGTTTTCCTAAAGTGCATTTGTTGTAGTAAAATCATACCTCGCAGTCAAATCAATGTGCATTCATTAAAGGTTAGCACGTAAAATGGTAAATATGTTACACATGAGAGGTCACTTGTAAATTCCTGAAGCTGCAAGTACATATCTAGCCCCTACAAATTAAAATGGTGGAGTAAATCTAATGACAGCTAGAGCTGTACTTGAAGCTTTTTGCAATACAATTTTAAGCAATAAACGTGCATTTATTCGGATCATTTTGTAGTAATGTAAATTTGGGGGAACATATCAGTAAGGAAGTAGTATAGTTCCTTGTGTATTTTGGAAATGCTTGGACCCTGAATGGTCTTTGAGGCAATTTAAGGCAAAGCAAAGGAAAATGGAGCACTATAAAGTCAGAGTTTCTGTTTTCATACTAAGACACTATCAGCCTTGTTTCTCCATGACACAGATGCAGAAAGTATGGGATGGCTAGGTGCACCTCAAACAGATTGAGACATTTTTCAGGGCTTAACTTAGTGGAAAGGCTCTTATTTACACCAGTAAATTGAAAATCAGTACAGTTGTGGGTGTTAATGAATTCCACAAAGCAATCCAAAAGGCTACTTTCAGGTTTAGAAAGATCAGTACTGGCCTAAATGCAACAAGGGGCACAAAAGGAATTTCAAAGCAAAGTAGTGAGCTTCTCACTGAGGTCTAATAATTACTGATCTCTGTATTACATAAAGCAGAGAAGAATCTGAGCATTAAAAATGAATGTCTCGGTTAGGGTGTTTCGGCATCTGTTCATATCCAGACATGTTCCAAGTTATCTCCAGAAATGAAATAGAATAATTGGGTCAGATTCCAGCCACTCATTTTCCTAAACTAAAAGGGAGGAAAGAACTAGCAGTCTTTATCGTCATCCAGATCTGGATATTCAGGAAAGCAGTTAGACCTTTTCCATCAATTTCCTCTTAATTTAGTTACCAGCCAAAGGTTTTTCTAGTGCAGAACGTTATTATGTTTAACACCTGCTGTGTTATTGCGCAATTTTCTTTATGCTGACATTAAAACAGGGAGAGGAGAGTGAGTGATTATGTTCTAAGATACAAGCTATACTTTTGAAGATTTACTTCTTGGCAATTAAAAAAAATGAACATATCTGCATGTTTGCCTTTCTCCATACTGAGGTGAGGAATACTCCACTCAGTGCCTTCCTATTTCTTATGCTTATTATCTACCTCCACAACCTGTGGAAGTTCTGCACTGCAAATTACTTTGATGCAACAAAAAAACAGTTGTGGCAGTGTTACAGCTGTAATGGCAAGACCTGTAGTTATGGATAACTACTTTAACTACCACACAGGCCTAAACTTGGCGGTGTTTTCTAAAAAGGCAATGAAGCCCCAGCAGTGGAATAATCTGCCTGGCTGGCTTCTAAGAAGCCCTTCTGGGGCAATCACAGTCAGCTGTGTGGTCCCCAGCTTGTGGGGGACTTGTGGACAGGTCATCTGGCAGATGGTTTTGGGCTGTGGGCCAAAGCAAGTGAGCGGTCAGAAGACCACTCAACTTTCCAGATCTGCTGGGATGTTGGTTTATACAGTCCCTGCCTGGGGTTCTGCCAGAACAGTGCTGCAAAACATTTCCATTTCACCTAATACAGGTACAGTTCACTTTTTCTTACAAGCGCTAAGTAGACTACATGAGACCTAAACCTTCCTCCAAAATACATGTTAGATATCAGTATCTGTAAGTGTACCAACTAACAAAGCATTTCTGGCAGAAGGTGCTGAGTGGATGCACAAAACAAGAAGATGCTTGCTCTTGGACTGCCAGGAAAGAGGAACATGGATTCTTGTTACTGTGGGCATGTAGGGATGTGACTTGTCTCAGACATTCACCTGCAGTGGACACCAAAGCAAGCACCAGTGTACATTAATGGAACGCTGATGAGATGCTACGTATGCTGCCAGGATAAGCTACAGTCATGAGAAATTATACAATTAGCTGTTGAAAGGTAGACCGGTGTGAAGTGTGGATGAGGATGCAGACAGCAGAGAGGAGAGAAGATCTTTCCTGTTTTATCATGCCTGCAATGATGTTGTATATAAACACACAGGTGAAAGCTGTAGAGTCAGAACACAGCTTGTTTGTTCATCAGTGTAAGGGTTGTACATCTGATAGCTGTATCTGCTGCTTTTCGCCTCCATCAGCAGTTTGAAGCGTGAAAGATGTCTGATTGAATTAAAATGCTATTTATCTTTAAAACACAACTTTTGGAAGGCTTTTCTAGGGAGACAGTTGATAAAGAGTCCTCGTTCAGCTACTTGTTCAGCGACTACCACCAGGTTAATATTTCAAGTGTAGTCAACCATTTTTCAGTGTTTGAGGTTGCAACCATTTATTACTGCTACATATACAGGGGGTTTGCTTGCATTTCTGGATATAACTTGTAGAAAAAAATGATTGTAAGACTTTTGGGTGGTGAGGGGGAGAAAACAAGGAAACAAAGGGAAACACTCAGGGAAGTTCTGTAACCCTGTCAGAAATATTATTCTTTTTTTTTTTTTTAATTAGTCTGAAAAGCTGTTAAGCCTTTACTTTTTTTTTTTAAGATTAGAGCTATCAAATGAGCTTGCATTTTAATCTTCTATAGACTATTTGTAATCTATAATCTTCTACAGTGAACCTAGGTTAATGCTCAGTATTACTTAAAATTCATATTAATACTTTCAACCAGCTGTAGGATGTAGTAAAGGGATTTATGAATTAAAGGATGATTGACGCTATAAGAAGCTTTTGCTGACTTTACAAGACAATTCACTCATTTTTCAGTTAATTTCGTAGTTTATTATATCCAAGATAGGTTAATGGAACATTACATTCCATTTTCCTTTTTCTTTAAGTAAAAGGGATACTGGCATTACAGTGTTAATTGCTTAATGTTATGGTTAGATTATTGGGTTGATTAAATTGGATTAGTTAGATTACTGGCTCAGAAACATGCTGTCATGCATCTTATGTTCCTTCTGCTTTGGAATATTTTAGAGTTTGCAGCATCAACATTTTAGAAACCACATCCATACACAGACATATTTGGAGGTTGTTATTGTAAGCTGGAACTTAAAAGAAATTCCTTAAAGTTTGGCCAGAAGGATCCAGGACTGTTTGGTACAGCTAATTTTTTTTTTCCCCTTTGGTAGGAAGTACTTGTAACAACCGTAACTTGGGTCCAAAATGTAACGCAGGGAAAGACAAGCCATATTTTGGTACCATCTTTCCCCCAAAGTAGTATAAGTAGTTTGCAATGGAGATCTATCACTAACTTCTGCAGTGCCAGCTCCACCACCTGAGGGAGACCTGCCAATAGGTGGGTTGTGTTCTCTTTCTGTGCTGCCAGCTGGTCTTTGCCGAGTGATGAACAGCCACATGTTCTCAACTCCTCTGCCTGTCCCTTCCTGCACCACACAGAACTAGCACCATCACTAGGAGTTCACCTCATGTTTCTGTGCAAGGTCTTTCCTCATTTTAGCAGATATTAGGAATTCTAATCCTGTTTCTCATTGCCCTTAAGAAAAGACACCACGTATTTCTCTTGACTTCTGGTTTGTGAGGATCCCTATTGAACAGTTATGTGAACTTTCACTGGGAGCTGGCTTTCTCCACCTCTGCTGCTGGATTCCCAGACTGGTGACAGTTCGTTTTCCCAGAGAAGCCAGTATCATACTCATGAATCATTCCTTCCTTCATTGACTCTGATATTGAATGAGCAGCTTTACAATAAGCAACCACCAACTTTCCTGCTTACATCAAAACTTCTGGCCACTTAACCCTTTGCCTGACTTCATCAATTCGTGAAGGCCAGATGGGTTCCTGGGCAGACCCTCTGCTGTAGTCTCTCAGGGGAACCTGTATTCTACAGAAAAGGTTCCAGCTCTGCCTCTGGCCTTTTTCTCCCTACCTTTTAACACTATTCTTTTACTACTTCCAGGCTTTTGGTGGTTATTCACATATTCACATACCTCCCTGTTCAAATAAAGGTAAAAGAAGAAGATGGTTTACCTTGGATACATCCCTCTTGCCATACCAATTCAGAACTGCTCTCACCACTGAAGCCTAGAAATGAGCTTCCAGGAAGATCCTGTCAGTGGTCAGTGAGCCACAAGTACAGTCTGTGCTAGTCCGTGTAGCCACTAACTCATTTTCCTGTTGTTGGTTTTTTTTTTTCCTTCAGAAGAAGGTTTGTACTTTTGCTCTACTAAGTGGCACTGCTGATGACTGTCTTCCATATCTTGTTTGAATTTTGCAGAACCAAAGACCATGTCATGTCTGAAGCTCTGCTTGAGTGGAAACCACTCTGAATTTAAACAAATGTTCCCCACTTCAACAGCAGAATTTCAGCAATCCCCATGCCATAAACTAAATCTTGTTTTTCTGAGCTACCTTTCTTTGTGTGAAAGCTACCTTTTTTGGGGATTACTTCCACACACAGCCATTTTGTGCTAGCCACGTCCTCCTCTTCCCACATTTTTATACTGCTGTCACTCATTTTACTGGCTCATCCTTGTTGCTGGTGCTGTACAGGCCTGCCAAGCCTCACAGCACCTGTCTGAACTCATGCTTTTGGGACCTATTTCTAATTTTGGAACATCCATTTGCTGAGCAGTGTTACAGCTTCTCCTCTCTTTGTCCTGCAATCCTGACCCCAGAGTAACTGTGTGACGCTGTGCCACATGTAAACCCCTGCTGGAGGGCATGTACCTTGCCACAGCTGGGAGCCACAGGTCTCTCCTGTCATGGGACTCAGTACACTTGGCAGTGTCCTTATTTCATGGCCCTTTGCACACCTGTTAGTCATATGAACACCATACACAAGATGCAACTTTCCATCACCTAAACTGGCATGTGGAATCTGTACCACAGGCCCTCTCTGATATTTTCCTAAATGGGGCTTAATTACTGTGTCAAGGGAAACCTTTAAGGACCATAAAGCTTGGAATCACGCCATCAGATCCAAGGCTTTCGCTTAAATCTAGTATCTTTGCACATTCCCTGCATACAATGACAGATGAAATCCATAGTTGTAGTTTAGAGAAGCAACCCAGTTGCTGGCAGGATGGAAAGCCCTAACTCCAGGCTGCAGCTAACTCCCAAGGGTACGGACCTAAAGGCTGATCCCTCCAGCACCCAACCCTAGAGTAGAGCCCACCTTTGCGTGAGATGAACTTCACAGCAACCATAGCCAGCCTTATGGCTGGGAACTATGGCTGGGAAAGCAGACCTTATGGCTGCTTTCTGAAAGCCCCAGAAAAGAGAATGTCTGGTTTCTTCACAGTCAGAGATTTCAGCTAAACTTTTTCCCCTCTTCTTTCTGTCCTTGTTTAATGTCTGGGGGGAAGGGGAAGAGAGGCATTTGGGCAGAAAACCAACAACCAGTCCTTCAAACATCACATCTCACACCCCTTAGTCCTGTCCCCACCAGCTCTGAGAAGGTGCTGAGGAAGATCAGCTGGGGATCTTCTCAGCACCCAGCCATCCCTTTCAATGCATCCAGACTTGCCTGGTCTAGGCCATTGCCTTTCAATCACAGCTGCTGCAGTCTGAGTTCACACCGAACTGTTGGGTTGTAATGGAAACCTGGTCTTCCTTCAACCTAAGGCAGCTCCAGAAGGGAGAAGGAGAGAGGATCTCATACTGCTTCCCAAAGATGATTCAACTCTTCCTGCATATTAGGCATCCCCAGCGAAGTGCTCTTGTACAGTAAAAAAATCAAAACCAAACAAAACAAAGCCTGAAAGATTAAACTGTTTCTGTTGCAAGAATCAATATTTCTCTCCCTATCTTAAACAGGTGGAAGAGCTTGCATCATTTTTCTTGGGCACATCAGACTCAGAAAACTTTTTTGTGTTAAGCTTTGTCTGACTCAAACTTCAGAGCCTCGTTTCCCATTAAGTGCATTTTTGTGGATGAGGTGGAGACAAGCTGCTGTTAGTGGCGGAAATTCATTCCTTGCAATAACAATCTTCCCAGCATCTGTTGCATATTTTTCCTCCTTTTTCTTTTTGCTCACATTAAGATACAGTGAATTTTTACTGCAGTCCATAATCTCATTAGTTAAACAAAAATGCATGTTCTGTCATATGACAGGTTTTTAACTCTGGAATATGTTCTTAACTTGATTAAATTGGCTTTAGCTGTGTAACCCCTATTAACATTAATGGCAGCCACATGGCTGAAGCTCTGAATATGAACTTGAGAATAAATCATTAAAATGCAATTGTTTAACTTTTATTGCCCTGCATGTCAAGGATACCAATTGGAAAGAGTATTGGATTCTTGCGTGTAACTGAACAGGTGATTAAATCCATCTCTTGATATTTTCCATTAAGATGAAACTTTTTTTCAGATTCTCTATATCCTAAATAGTTTTGCCTTGTAAAAAATATGTTAAATCTTTAACTAAATAGATGCAGATAGATATAAATGGATATATGTGTTCAGTGTTTCCACAGTCTTAAAATTGAGTTAGCATAACAACTTTTTTTTTTAAAATTACAAACTTAAAAATCTTAAAATTGTTTCCAGATCTCTAAATTGACTCATAATGAATAAATATATACATGTCTTTTTTTTGAAAGTATTTTTCCTTGTTAAGAAATGGCCTTTTTTTTGCAGAAAACACTTTGTTGCAAAGCCTAGACTAGATTTGCACTTTGCTGAATACATTTTTGTACCATTGAGCAGTCAAACTGCATTTATGTATCAGAAAATAACATTTATTGTAGCTCTGAATTTAAATCATTCTGTAAATAATACATTAACTCCATGGGTACAAAACACTTCATATCAAAGAGCTGGTCAAACATAAAGGTTTACAGTCCATGATTTCTGCAAGTTCATACTAAAATCAAAGAGATTAAAAATCTGCTCCAAAACCCTACTGAAGTCAGTGAAAAGGTGCCCACTGACGTTATCAGGAATTGGATATAGCCCACCATGGGAAAAAAATCAATAGGCTTTAAATGTGCTGAGTTCATACACAGGGCACATCCACATCTTGCAGAATGAGGCATCTGACTTCCTCCAGTACATGTAGAAGATATTGTTTGGATTTTAATTTAATCCCTTGTTGATTATTCATTGGTGTGAGGCTGAGAAGTGGATAGAATACTAAAACAGATACTTTTAAAGACATACAAAATATATTAGCCACTTTAAAATGTGTATTCAAACATAAATAAAACATACTGTACATATAAACACACTGCCCACATACACACTTGTTCTCTTTCTGTGTTTCATAGAATCATTAAGGTTGGAAGAGACCTCCAAGATCATCGAGTCCAACCGTCAACCCAACACCACCATGCCCACTAAACCATGTCCCTAAGCGCCTCATCTAATGTTTGTACACATTCATATACATATATATATCTATGTATGTATCTGAGAGAAAAGGAAAGACTCTTTAAAACATGAAAAATTTCAATTACAATTTTACATCAGAAATGACTCTTTTTGTGTAAATTTCTTTTTTTGGGTGAATGAGTACTACCAGTATCTATAGGTCTGGATAGAAAAATAGTTAAAGGAACACAGCAGGCTGGAGAGAGGAAAAATGCACACTGAGAAGGTAGCGTGGGAAAGTTTCCCAAGGACTGATAACCTCTGGAGTCTGTTGAGTCTGCGAGAACTGATAAACTCAGAACACTGTGAGCCTGCCAAACCCCTGCAAAGCCATGAGCGCACACTAGTGTCAACAGCTCACAGTTGTGATCTGTGTCTGCCTCAACTCAATCCCTAAACAGGAAAAGGGAGTTTACAACATTTTGGGTGTCTATATGAAATGTGCTGAGTTCATACACAGGGCACATCCACATCTTGCAGAATGAGGCATCTGACTTCCTCCAGTACATGTAGAAGATATTGTTTGGATTTTAATTTAATCCCTTGTTGATTATTCATTGGTGTGAGGCTGAGAAGTGGATAGAATACTAAAACAGATACTTTTAAAGACATACAAAATATATTAGCCACTTTAAAATGTGTATTCAAACATAAATAAAACATACTGTACATATAAACACACTGCCCACATACACACTTGTTCTCTTTCTGTGTTTCATAGAATCATTAAGGTTGGAAGAGACCTCCAAGATCATCGAGTCCAACCGTCAACCCAACACCACCATGCCCACTAAACCATGTCCCTAAGCGCCTCATCTAATGTTTGTACACATTCATATACATATATATATCTATGTATGTATCTGAGAGAAAAGGAAAGACTCTTTAAAACATGAAAAATTTCAATTACAATTTTACATCAGAAATGACTCTTTTTGTGTAAATTTCTTTTTTTGGGTGAATGAGTACTACCAGTATCTATAGGTCTGGATAGAAAAATAGTTAAAGGAACACAGCAGGCTGGAGAGAGGAAAAATGCACACTGAGAAGGTAGCGTGGGAAAGTTTCCCAAGGACTGATAACCTCTGGAGTCTGTTGAGTCTGCGAGAACTGATAAACTCAGAACACTGTGAGCCTGCCAAACCCCTGCAAAGCCATGAGCGCACACTAGTGTCAACAGCTCACAGTTGTGATCTGTGTCTGCCTCAACTCAATCCCTAAACAGGAAAAGGGAGTTTACAACATTTTGGGTGTCTATATGATCAGGCTAAAACAATATTTTTCATTTTTTTGATAACTGAATACTAAACCATTAATTTTTCAGTGTTCTAGCAATCCTGCTTTCATTTTAAAATGTTTGAGTTTTGTACCCTTTGGTTTTCATATAGGAGTTTCATTCCTACTATGGCTAGGCTCAAGCTTTACTTTCTGTTAAATGCTTGCCAAACAGCACTGAAATAAGCAGTTTTGGTGTTGATTGACATTTGGTATTTACTTTATGTTTGGTTCTGAAATAAGCAGATATGATATCTCCTGGCCACAGAAAGCATCAGGATGCATGTGGCATACTCAGAAGTGATGTCCGTCACTTTCCTTCTATTATTTCTTGGGAAAAATCATCAGGGTAAGAGTAAAGAAGAGGTAATGGTTTCCTGAGGGTGATAAGCTTTGCACGAGTAGGCTTAACTATAGGCAGACTGTAGATAGCTCTGTGTGTTACATGTTGTCGTGGTTTAACCCCAGTTGGCAACTGAGCACCACGCAGCCTCTCGCTCACCCCCCCACCAGTGGGATGGGGGAGAGAATCGGAAGGGGAAAAGTGAGAAAACTCGTGGGTTGAGATAAAAACAGTTTAATAGGTAAAGGCATTCATTCACTCCTTCCCATTGGCGGGCAGGTGTTCAGCCATCCCCAGGAAAGCAGGGCTCCCTCATGCGTAATGGTGACTTGGGAAGACAAACAGCACCACTCCAAAACATTCCCCCCTTCCTTCTTCTTCCCCCAGTTTATATACTGAGCATGATGTCACATGGTATGGAATGTCACATGGTATGGGATATCCCATTGGCCAGTTTGGGTCAGCTGTCCTGGCTGTGCCCCCTCCCAGCTTCTTTGTGCCCCTCCAGCCTTCTCAGTTGGTAGAGCATGGGAAGTTGGAAAGTCCTTGACTAGTATAAACACTACCTAGCAACAACTGAAAACATCAATGTGTTAGCGACTTTGTTCTCACCCTAAATCCAAAGCACAGCACCGTACCAGCTACTAGGAAGGAAATTAACTCTATCCCTGCTGAAACCAGGACACATGTCCAGGTTTAACTACAGGCAAATTGTAGATAGCTCCCTGTGTTATATTTGATCTAAACCCAAATCTGGGTTAGTAAAGTACTAGATTTACCCTGCAGTCTGAGGTCTTGAGCATCAATGAGGGTAAAGGCTTGAATACACATGAAGCATTGTGTAAAGAGGCAATGTTATAGATTCATGACATGGGTGTTGACTTTTGTACTACTTGGTTTTCAGAGGATTAAGTTTAGCTATTTGTTCACAATGAGAGGGCTTGAGGACTCACTGAGCAACCTAACGTTAATCTGTGCGTTAAGAAAGATTTTTAATAAACTTCATAAATAGGCACTTGCAGGGCAAAAGGGGAGAGATTAAAATTGCTACAGTAAAGTTAATCTCGGCATTTCCTACCTTCTGAGTATTTTATTTTGTATCATGATTGTTTTCCCGGTATATGGAACACCGGGGAAGTGTTGCATAAAACTGAGAATAAATGAGGGAAGCAGGTTCAGACAAAGCAGTCTGTCACCCTTGCCACAGATGGTACATGGTTTCTCTAAAACGTTAAAAACAATCTGAATCTTGTGAGCTTGAGAAGATGTAGTACAATGAAGACTTTTTATGGTATGTGATTTATAATGTTTGTAACGGTTCTGAGAGCAGTGTGATCTCACAGGAAAGCCATTTAAGGCAGGATTACACCGGCGAAAAGTGCTAAGTGAAAAACACAGCAGGAGCGCAAACTAGGAGAAATCCCCTGAATAAGGAGCGGAGGAGAGCACTCACTTACTACATTTGCATTGAACAGCAGTATGAATCCGTTCAGGAATAGAACCAGGAGGGAAAAAGGGATCCATGCTGATCAAAGGGACATGGGGAGGAAACAGCTGCCGAGAGCTCCCTAGCTTGGCTATCCCAGGTGGCTGAGCAGGTCATCTGTTCTTCGGGCATACTGTGGAGGACAGCTCAGAAAGATCAGGAAGGGAAAAGCTACTGTATCAGCCCATCAGCTTTCACATCAAAGGCAAGCCTCAGAAATCCTACATGACAACTCAGAAAGAAACCTGATTCCTAGTACACTCCAAGGCTGGAGTTCATTATTGGGTATTCTTTTCCCATTTCATGTAAGAAAGAACTTATCGTTTTAGTGTTGGCTGTAATATATTTTTTTACATCTTTGAGTTAGTATGATATTAAACATGAGTTTGGATGAATCTGACACCTGTGCGCGTTTGTGTGTGTGACTCTTTGTTCGTTCAGGGCAACAAATCCAGTTATAAAATTGCAGGTAGGAAAATCCTGGGAAGGACCTGCAGTCTAAGAGCTCAAAGGAGCTGCCTCCCTCCCAAGGCCAGCTTGCAGACTGTTGTGGCCAGGGTTAGTTCCCAGGGAGAAGCTGCTGCCATGAGGCACAAACTGGGGCCCCTCTAGCAAGAGGCAGACTGAGCTCCTGTGTCCACCCTGATGCCGTGATGCTCCCTGCCTGTCTGCAGGGATGGAGGGCTGGAATAAAAGCTGCTTTGGGTGAAAGTAAGAGTGAAAAACACTGCAGGAGTGCAAAGTGTCTCACTGGCTGGATGGAGAAGTTATGTGTTTACTGTGGAGGAATACTTTTTTCCCCCTCTTTCCAATCTTTAGTAGTCATTAAAGGAAAAAAAAAAGAAAAGAAAAGCTGCAACACAGCAGACTACCTAGAGTGGAGGGTGGGGTAACAGGGATGTAGGGTGTAGCTGCAGGTGCTGCCATCCTCCACTGGAACTCCCCTTGAGTTCCTGCTCTGGCCTCTCCAATTACATTGACTCCTCTTGTTTTTCACTCTGCTATGTCTCTGTCTCTTCCTGCAGATTTTCTG
>NW_008825557.1:2828450-2828879 GCF_000699105.1 Pygoscelis adeliae
CGCCTCTGCTCCTTCACTTCCCCATCCACCCTGGACTGCTGCGTCTCCCCATGAGCTTTCCTCACTCTTGCTTGTTTTCTTCTGTGGTTCCTATTCCCTTCTCCCTTCTCTGCCTGACTCCCATTTCCTCCTGTAGCAGAGTGCATCCCACCTCCATGGAGAGAAAGTCTTCCTGCTGCCTGATCCAGTGCCCACATGGAGTCATTCGTAGACGCCTTGTAGTTGCTGGATGGAGCTTGCTTGTGCTTTTGGTGGGGTGAGGTATGAGCAGTCTTGTCAGGGAAGAGGAGCTCTCACTTGGATCGAGTTTGTTCACAACAAACAGTCTGGGGAGAATTCATCTGGTAAACTAAAGCCTCCATTCCAGCCTATGTAAACAGAGGGTTTTTTTCCACTTGGTGGTCATATTTGGGCTGCTTGTCACATGGG
>NW_008825557.1:2828891-2837738 GCF_000699105.1 Pygoscelis adeliae
CCTGCTTGAGGTAACCCCCAGCCCTTCTCAAATCTCAAGTACCATTTCCCCACATAGAAGTGCTGGTTTGACTCCTAAGCTTTACCTGCCCGCTCCCCATTTACCAACTGAAGTTTCTATTTTCTGAAGAGGACTGATTTTCTATTACATACACAGTTCTATTACTTACACAGTATACTTGGAATTGAAAATATAATCTGAATGTAAAGATAGAAATCTCAGGATTTAACAAAGAGATCTATTATTGCTTCATTTGAGCTCTGAGCCAAAGGGGAATATGCCTAGATTTTACAGTGGCATTTCTAAATAGTGTTTTAAAACTCTCATTATATATACATTCAAATAGAAAAAGATCTTCACCTTTTACCCGAGAGTTGAAGAGTGGGTCAAAGAGGAGAGGAGAACAGATACTCATGTAGTCATTGTAAAGTGCCCCGATCACTAAACAAATTATGTTTAACAGGCAAAAAGTTCTTGAAAAATAAAATATCCTGACAGTATTTTCTGTGATTCTGTCTTTTATATGATGGTTAAATTAACGTGAAATATAAAATGTCAACCTAACAGTGGACTACTGCTCTGTGATTGCTGTTTGTTTGACAACGAACGTGTACATGGGCCAGATGCTCCCTGACAAGCAATTTCTCTAGCCTGCAGCACCATGCGGCTGTAGGAAATTGTTTGGGCTATTGCACCTCCCTGATGCCAGGGCAGGGTGCTGTGGCCCCGAGAGCTGTCAGCAGGCAGCCGTGCAGGGGGACTCCTCATGGGACAGCCCTCCCCGAGGAGGAGGCAGGACGGGGTGGTTAACTGGGACATATGGGAGACCATGAACATAGGCAAAACTGATTGTTGCTACCCAGAAGAGCAGGTGTCCTCATCCTTGTGGGCAGCTTGGGTAGCTTTGCAAGGGTTGCCTGCTGAGCAAGGAGGGGAGGAGAGGTGTTAGGGGTGATCTGGAGGTGTCGGCATCATTTTCCAACAGTGGGAAAGGATGCGAGGTGCCTGGCCTGGAGAGGGAGAGGGCATGGAAGGAATGTACGGTTACTGGAGGGGTCTTCTGTCAAATTTTGGAGATATTGGGTGTGTATGAATCAGGTAGGGGACAGAAATGAGGACTGCATATGGTTGGAAGAAATCAAGGGCTGGGAAGGATCTGGAAAATTTTGAAGAGTCCAAGGGTAGCTGTGTGTTTGGATGGTGATTTTTTTCTTTCTTTGTTTCTTCTCCAAGTTCTTCCCTTTAGGAACCATCTTTTCTTCTTCCCCCACATCCCTGCAGTAGAGTACCGCCTTTTGGGAGTCCTTTCTCCATCCTCACACAGCTGTGTACTGCTTTCCAAAAAGCCCTGTTCCACTCCTGCCAAATCTCCGTCCTTCTTCTGCAACAGCCCTTACTCACCTACCTGTATTCCTGCACTGGTGCTGCACAACTGCTGAGGGGAGACAGGTAAAGCAGCACCAGATCAGGTAGCCCTGGAGATCCTGGTTGTGTGTGGGGCATGCATGCTTCCTTACTACTTGGTGAAGGAGTGGCAAACATTTCCTCACATACCTTGACCCTCTCTCAATGGCAGCATCTGGATACTGCTAAGTGCATCAGTTATCACAGGCAAATATACTATGGACAGTTGCTTTGCTAGCAGGCTTCCCATAAGGGACAGGGATCAGCTGAAGAACTGGAGTACCTAAGACTCGTTTGCCCAGAAGCCCACACCCTGATAATTTTGAAGAATCTTTCCTGTTGTTCACGACAACCAACACAATGAACAATGGGACATCTGCATTAGGTCGTAGAAAATATTACTTTCCTACTTCAGCACAGCTTAACTAGGACTCAGAGCCAGAAGACTGTTGAACTGACAACATCACCTCTCCTACGGTAGCTTGGAAGCTAGGAAATAGAAAATACTGAGCTCTAAGCCCTCTTGAGCCAGAAGAGAGCACAGCCACAGAAGACAGCAGCAGAACATTTTTCTATAACGGGGGAGCCATGTGCCTGAGGTTCCCCAGGATGAAGGTCTAGAACCCAAATATGCCAATGTGCTTTAGCTACTGGGGTGTTATGCAAAAGGTGCCCACCAGTGCCTAATGGCACCCTTACCAACAGAGAGACTGGCAGAAGTTCCAGGTGAAGCTCCCTGCTTATTTGCAGGGACATGTATGATGTCATCACCTTAGGCACAAAAAATATAGTTTTTTGAATTCCAAAAGGTTTTAGACTGCAGACCATCCTGCTCAGAAACAGCAAGATCTCTATTTTGCACTTGTGCTAGTTCTTTAGGACGTTTAGGGAAATTCGTGCTTTAAACATTTATGCCTAGACTGAGTTTTCTTGAATTGTTCTCAACCTGAATGAACCTCAGGAGGTTAAAGAACAATTTTGTCTCCTAAGTATTTTGCTGAAAGTCTGCCCTAGAGTTTTAAAAGAATACTATAAGGAAAAGTGAATTAAATACATAACTGCACTTAACCTATTCTGCTGTGCTAATTTGCTAACTGACTGTCTGGACACAGGCAGACTTAATACCAGAAAGAAACCAGTTTGATATAACAGATGATCTTATTGTGTTTCATCTAATATATGTCATAACCAGGCCTAAACACAGAAACTAATAACAGTAGTTATTTCTATCAAAAATGTGAGATTTTTATTCTGACAGAAGACACCTATTGAAGTATATCTATCAAAAGATATCCATCTTTCATCTAATGTGACAAAAGATAAAACAAACATGAAAAAAAAAGGAAACAAACCCAGAACATGGACTGCTGAATATAAAGTAATCCAGTGGCATTTGTTTATTGTGCATATCTATAGAAAAGTGATACCTCTGTGTGAACACATGGTACCTCATCCCAGGAAAAGACTGAAAATTAATGCCACAGGCCATCCTGTTTAAGGTATGACCAATAACTAGTGGTTATTTGTACATATATTAAAATGGTATTTATGCTTCTCAGGATGCCTTGTGGAATTTCTTGCAAGCAACGAACCCAGAACCTGAGGCTGTAAAAAATGTGTGTGTATCCCCTTGAGCTGGACAGCAAAACCGCCAGCTTGGGGCAGTAGCTATCCCATAAATCTCCATAAATGCTTCAGTCATCAGAGAGGAATAAAGAGGCATATTGTCTTAGCAAAGTAAAAAAAAAAAAAGAGCACTGATATTTTAGGTCAACTGTCAAAAAAGGAGTATCTCCTAAAGATATAAGATATAGTATATCCTAAAGATAAAAGTACTTGCTAATTATTTTGTTTCTGGGACCAGTTTCAAAGGTATAATTCTGAAAGAAAAGAAGAGATATTTTATGTGCTTTTTCACAGCCTATTTTTGCCTTAAAGACCTCAAAGTGAAATAACTGCAAAGTCACAGACATCAAGTCCTCTTTTTCCTTATTGAAAGCTGTTCCTACCTATGTTGGCAGCTACCCCACGCAATGGCATACACCTGCCTGGAGGCTCAATTCTTGGGATCAGGCTGCAAAACCACAACAGTTAAATTTTCCTTCACAGTTCCTAGCTGGTCAGGGAATATAAAAAAATATTATATTTTGAAACATGCATTTTTACGCAATCTAACCTGTCACTAGATGAATCACTGTTTCAAACACTACAGTGTAGCTATATAATTACGTGGAGTGAAGCAGTCGTATCATGTACGGGCAATTTACAGTTTTTGGGTGTTATCTAATCCTGCTAGAAAGCATGTTAAGATGTAATTGTTTTGTGACACACTGCTTTTAAGCCGGAATAGTGGGTTGCTTTTGCTTCCTAAATAGCACTCTTTCTACATCCATGGTGGTACATTTGCATGTATGCCAGGAACTTGCAGTAAAATTTAGATTTTTAGATGTTAATCCGACAGTTATTTCAGCTGTGCTTACTTTCTGCACTGCATTTAAATAAAAAGCGGAGCCTCAGGACTTATTATCAAGACTACTACAGAATGCTCCAATGTTTCCTGGAAAAATACAGTTCCAAGTATTCTTGCCTAGGGCTTTTGTTCAAAATACAGTCTTTATTGATAGTGGCAGAAAATAATTTTTTTATTATAATTCTTCCAATAACAGGTAACACCAATCAATTCCTAGTGAACAAATGTTATGAAAGCATAGATGATATCAGCACCTTTGCTGAATCCTGGAATGCCTTCAATTCTGATATCCACGCAAACTATTAATGAACTTTATTTTACACAGTTGTCTATACATCCTAATTTACAAGCAAGAAATCTGCATTGATCCTTATCCTATGCCTGTGCTGTTTTAACATTCATCTAAATAGATGTATTGCAAAAAATCTAAAAGTTTGGTAGTTGCTTCTCTCCCTTCTGAGATAGATAACCAGGAGAACGAACATTAAGCATTCTGAGGAAAGAATATTATGGCTTCAGATGTATAACAGTACACAAAGCGTAATATAGTACAGAAGAATGGTGTTGACAATTTTATAAAAAGATCACAGCTAATACTATACAGTCACTTAAGTAATACAAAACTATTTTTTAGTCCTGCCTAGACTAAAATTCCTAAATAAACAAAAAAGAAAAAACCTGTGGGGAATAATAAAATTTATAGGTAGTGAAATGTGAGTAAGCTACCAAACAGAAGTAAACCAGAAGCAAACAAAAGCAAAAGCTTAAAACTGATATTTCAAAAGAAAGCTGGAAGACAGCTGTCGGTCTGGGAATATGTGTCAAAAGGCAGGTTGGAATTATAGGCAAGAGCATTTTGAAGTAACAGAATCACTTGCTTGTCACAGTCTGGAGTGCCATGTGATAAACAACATGAAGAAGTAGCCATGATCTGTCTAAATGTAGACAAACCAAAAAGATACTGCAGATAAACAGCTGAAGAGATGAGTGTCCAATAATTAACTTAGTCTGACATTAAAGACTGAGGAGCTTAAAAGGCTTTAGGTAGTCTGCAACTGTAATTTTCTTTTCTTTCCAGTGAAACATCCTAAAGAAAAGGTCCCTCACACCTCCACCCACACACCCTGAGGAATTGTCAGAACAAGTGAAAGCAACATAACAAGAAAAGTCAAAAGGCCTTGTGCAGTCTCTGCAGCACGCAATTCTCTTCTTGCAGGACGAATAGCACCAAGGGAAAAGAAATCCTCACCACACTTACGTACATATCTGGAGAAAACAGCTGTAGCAACCTGGAAGAGGACCTAAATTATCATCATGTCTGTATGCCAATATTAACAGTTCTGTAAGCGAGTGGCTGTGTGGTGCTCAGTTGTCGGCTGAGGTTAAACCACAACAATGTCCCACCTGCAGGATGATCATCAAGTCATGCTTTTTCTTCAACAGAAAGTTACACTCGGAGGAACACTTAATCTTAAAAACGCTAAGGAAACCAATTTCTAGCACTTTTGGAGATAAGAACAAAGCTTTTTGCTCTTGCTACTCAACAGCCACTGATAGTGTTTACATTTCACTTCAGAAGAATTGTTTCATCACTTCAGCCAGTACAATCGCTTGTTTCTTACAAGGTCCTTCAACTTCAAAACAAGAAAATAATATAACCCTTCCCAGTTCAAACTTTCTGCCTGAAATAAGTCCTTTTCATAAACTGAAAAGTCATGGTGTTATTTGCTGTTCTTAAACAGATTAAGAACTTTCCTACTGCTGGTCTAATTAATAAGAAAGAATTTCATATTTTACTTTTACAGACAGCAGTATGGACCCTAAGGCAACAGAAAGTCATACGCTAAAGCTTGGTAACTAACACTGAAATCTGATCAGCAGCTTTTACAGAAAGATTTAAGCGATCAGGAGAGCTGAAAAACTAAGAAAAAGAAATGCAAGTTTACACTGAAACCTGGTCAGGGAAATGGGAGCCTGATTTTCACTCGGAAGAGGGGGATCCCACATCCTGTGTCTGGGTATGCATACTTATCACTTAATAAGAGACATTCCTTTGGTAATATGAATTGAGTTTATGTAAATATAGAGTCAGTCTTGCTTATTTTCCTAGCTGTGATTGTTGCATTACTAGCTGAAGGGTGGGCTTCTCTGAAGGGAAGGGGAGATACACATTCATCCCTCAGAAGGACCAGTATATGTCATCTGGAAATTACCTAAGCGATAACACTGTACATTAGTTCAGGTTTACCCATCCTGTGTCCTGCAGGCTACATCCTTCCCTTGAGAATAATTAAACCAGGGCACTTTCTAAACTAGTTAAGGAATATACTTTATCATGCTTGGGCTGGATGGGTTGCTTTGATGTTCTACACGTTATCTTTCTTTTTTTTCTTTCCCTCCCATCACACAAAAAACAGGGAAATAGAAATTTAATTATATAACCTTGTGCTGTCACACATCCAGAAGAGCTCCTAGCATGTGGCAGGAACATGCATTTTTGTTATATGCCAGTCACATCTCCAAATATATAACAAGAAAGAGGATTCGGACTATTGATTTGTATCCAGACTAGCTTACATGTACTCAAAACATAAGATCTTGTTCAGGCTCAGAATACACTAAGAATACACTACATAAATATTATCTATATGGTCGTTCAAACAAGAATCCCCTTGCTTGATGCCTTTGAAAGTAGCTTTAAAAAAAGAAGGAAATAATGTTTTTTTCAAGTTTTAGGGTGGACTTAATGAGACTTAGTGTTGAAAGTGATTGACTATGTGAAGATAGAAAGATGTAAGCAGAAAGACAGCTAGTGCTTCTCAGTCTAGGGAGGAAAATTCTTTTGCTCAAACGTTCTCCCCACTGAAAAGGATCACCTAAACAGTATATCAGAAATTATGTATGTGTCAATATACAAAGGACATTTTATAACAAGGGCATTTCATTTAAACAAATGTTCTTCAGTACATAGAGAAATCATTATGACCTTTTCAAGTATCATTATTTCTAGAGTCTTCTTTACCCTTTACCACATCCATTGTTGCAGTCTATCTGGAAAAGCCTGAATAAGAAACTATAAACCACCAAATGTCAAATGAAATGTCATCATTAACTTTAATGTGTTACTGTTCATCATAATAAGTCTAATCTTGAAACAACTCACAACAGTTACAAACTTGTGTAGCTTCACTGGCACTGAAACTACTTCTAATTTACATGCATCACAGGAAGACCAGGACTGTATTGTGTGTCCTAAATGTAGCAAAATTTGCCTTCTATTTAAATAGTTTCCTAGTCGCTGCGAGTAGATCTTTTCATTTTTACTGTATTATTCCTTAAAATGAAATATTTTGATAAGGACTTTTCTTCTTTTGAACTGAACAATCAGTATGAAATATTTGAGTTGAAATGAGTGCAGTGTCCTGCCAGCAGGTAGAGCAGTCAGGAAGAGTAAAAGGTCCAAAGTATGATTCATTTTAAGGCCTTCAAAACAAGAATAAATCACTTCATAGCTTCACAATACGAAGCCTTTTTGTATTAAAGTTTTACCATAAAGTAAATTTTTTTCACCATATATTGAAAAGAACCAGCTCGTTTGTTTACTTTGTTAATATTAAAAACAAATTACTTTGTAGTTTGAGATGCATTTTGCATTTCTTTTTTTTTTCCTATAAAACTTAAAACCACAAAATAATATGTAGCTGCCTTCAACATTAGAGTAAAAAAAAGGAGGAAAAAAAAAAGAAGAATTTATGTTGCCTTTTCAGAATTCATTTGAGCTTTTGTATTATACACTTAAACATTTTGCTAGAATCTGTTCTGAGGTGTTAGCCTTAGCAGGATGGACACTGCGTAGATAATGTGCAAGCAGCATTAATTATAAAGCTGTGTTCTCAATACCCAAATAACAAGGCTTCAGCACACAGTTCTTTTTGATAATAATTTCTTAATTGCCTTGTATAATCTTGAATGTGATAGTTAGAGATTTTGAGGCACAGCAAAGAGCTGGATTAGAATAGCTTGCTGAAAGCAACAGAAGTTATTTCATTTCTCCTTTGTCTTCTTCACAGGGATAGAAATCACACACCTACTTCCCCCATTAAGATATCTTAGACCAATACATCTTACATAGAAAAATTCTGCTTTAGTCTGGAAACTGATAATCCATGAATAACCTAGAATACTCAAAGAAAATGGTGAAGTTGCATCCATCAACATTATGCTTTCTTCTTTCCCGATCTCTTCAGATTTTATCATGGTTGATGAAAGGATGCAAGTCACTGCTTGCCTTGCACCTATGTAACCCTGATTCCAAAGCTGCCTAAACTCACTGAGTTCCCAGTAAGGTGGTGTGGATAAATGTCAAAAGTTTTCTTTTAGTTTTCCTGAAATTCACGGTCTTAGTTATCAAAATATAATTTGACATAGTATTTGAAAAGTCGTGGCAGTCCGGTGAAGTTCCCACTGACCGGAAAAGGGGAAACATAACCCCCATTTCTAAAAAGGGAAAAACATGGAACAGATCCTCCTGGAAGCTATGCTAAGGCACATGGAGGACAGGGAGGTGATTCGGGACAGCCAGCATGGCTTCACCAAGGGCAAGTCCTGCCTGACTAACCTAGTGGCCTTCTATAATGGAGTGACTGCATCAGTGGACACAGGAAGGGCTACAGATGTCGTCTGTCTGGACCTCTGTAAGGCCTTTGACACGGTCCACCACAACATCCTTCTCTCTAAACTGCAGAGGTATGGATTTGATGGATGGACTGTCCGGAGGGTGAGGAATTGGTTGGATGGTTGCATCCAGAGGGTAGTGGTCAATGGCTCAATGTCCAGATGGAGACTGGTGACGAGTGGCATCCCGCAGGGGTCCGTATTGGGACCGGTACTGTTTAACATTTTCACCAATGACATAGACAGTGGGATCAAGTGCACCCTCAGCAAGTTTGCAGATGACACCAAGCTGAGTGGTG
>NW_008825557.1:2838418-2852453 GCF_000699105.1 Pygoscelis adeliae
CCTCAGCATAAGAAAGACACGGACCTGTTGGAGCGGGTCCAGAGGAGGGCCACAAAAAGGATCAGCGGGATGGAACACCTCTCCTATGAAGAAAGGCTGAGAGAGTTGGGAGTCGTTCAGCCTGGAGAAGAGAAGGCTTTGGGGAGACCTTATTGCAGCCTATCAGTACTTAAAGGGGGCTTATAAAAAACATGGCGACAATCTTTTTAGCAGGGCCTGTTGTGACAGGACAAGGGGGAATGGCTTTAAACTAAACGAGGGTAGATTGAGACTAGATAAAAGGAAGAAATTGTTTACGCTGTGGGTGGTGAAGCACTGGCACAGGTTGCCCAGAGAGGTGGTGGATGCCCCATCCCTGGAAACATTCAAGGTCAGGTTGGAGGGGGCTCTGAGCAACCTGATCTAGTTGAAGATGTCCCTGTCCACGGCGGGGGGGTTGGCCTAGATGACCTTTAGAGGTCCCTTCCAATCCAAACCATTCTATGATTCTATGATTCTAATATTCCTCCTATAAAGCCATTCCACAAGTTTTGTTATGATTAAATACTTTTTCCTTATCAACTCCTCTGTCTAAAAAAGCCTAAAAATAGAAGAAAGAGGACTGTGATACACTTAGAGGACAGCAGCAGTACTTATTCCCCTTCAAATGCTCTGTTTGGTCCTAAGAGAATACACCTGCCTCTCTGAAGCAGTTCCATCCACTCCCGAAAGAAGAACCTGAAGAACGTGGCTGCAGTTATATTTAAACCTCACATGTAGGTTCTCCTGGTCCCTGACGAGCATCGCGAACTGAAACAGGCTTCAGGGAAAACATCATATTTGATAATTAGTCCCTTTGAAACAGCCTCCCTTCCTCTAAATACAGCATACTTCAGAATATTTTAATGACTGTAAAAGGAATCCGAAGATCCTGAAGTGCCAAAAATTGTCTCATGGAACCATTCAGACCTTCAGAGCGTAACAGCTGTCTTAAGGTGACATACCAGCCTCCCTGCACTCGTCCCTCAGACTTCAAATGCTCAAACTATTAAAAAAGATGCCATGTTCAATTTAGGGTGGAAAATTATAGCGGCTTACTCTGCTAACAGTACTCATACTCACAGGGTATCTTCCTCATATCTCATCCCTCAGTGCAGGAGACTTCTCTACCTGTTTTGAAACACTGACCACCATAGCTTCCTTTAGAAGTAAGTTGCCAGCTACATATACACTATACATTAAACCCTTGAGCTCAGTGCGTGGCTCCACAAGCTCCAGACTGCTGTGTCCCCCGCAATTAGCCACAGATCTCAGCATGGATGTTGCAGCTAGTCACAGCCTGGAGCAGGTGAGCCCTGAGCTTGGCGGCCTTCTCTTCATCTACATCTGTTCCTGGGAGGATGGATCTGGGACGTACTGGTTTGTAGTGCTGTTAGCTGCCTCCATTCAATTCACCCTTGGAACCTGCCTTCCAGAAATAGATGGAAGAATAAGTCCTGAAATAGATGACTCGGGAGCTGACTGGGATTCTTCCTCCGTTCCCGAGGTCTAGGGTCTTAGCTCAGCTGAGCTGCGACCCTGTTTAGAATGACTTTTCCACCTTCCTTCGTTCCCGGGAGGGTGACGTCAGGCCTGCCCACCCCACATACAGACTCAAAGTGCACCAACGTGTGCAGCACCATGTTAAAGGGGCAGCAGGCTTTTGGCTGGTGGAAAGAGAGAGCAGATCATATTTTCTTATTTGCTGGGGAAAACAAGCATGGTTTTGAAGAATTGTGTTTTCATGTTTTCAAAAGCTTTCCCATTTTTGCTTTAAAATTAAGCAGTCCTTAGCAACAGATTCTGCTAGAAGAGAAATATCCAACCTCAAAAAATGCAAAAATTACCTTAGATCTGAAGTGGATTTGCATTTTCTTACCAATATTTTGCCTGGTATTATTAATTTTAAAGTGAATGAGTTCTATTTAGGTATACTGAAAATCTGAAAGGTTCCATTTAGTACTAGTTCAATTAACATCGCGGCACATCCCAGCACTCTGAGATTAGGGAGGCAAAATTTACTGGCGCTCTGCCATCCTTAGCCATCTTCCAGTTCTATTTATAGCCTAGGGAAGTCCCAATGCTACTTTTACCACATATGTGCAGTACAAATGAAAATCTTTTGTATCTGGGCTTCTCTTCAAAGCTGTTAACTTGGGACACTACACAGGCACTGTCTGGGAAGTTACCTACCAGATAAACCTCCCAGTAACAGAAGAGAGATCTAATGGAAATTCAACTGAATGCATTGCACTAGTTTTCTCTTTAAATTATGCTACAAATTGACTGGAGCAGAAAGTGCGAGTTAAACTGGAGCTTTCATTATAGGTTTTAGTTTATATTTTGCAATTTGCCACAAATTGCTCAGTATTTCAATACAAAATATGTATTTACTGTTCTTGAAACATTCATAATACATGCAACTCTAAGGTGCGCAGACAATGTGTGTGTCTGTAATACAAAGCTTTTGCCTAGTAAGCTGTAAAATAAGTATTCCAGATACTCACTGTATAACATACTGTGCTTAACTATAGAGAAGGTACAAGGTAATTTAGAGTTTATTGTTAGAGGGAGCATAATGAATTTAATTATTTTATGTCAATGGATTTCTGAAACCAATTAAAACATTTTAACAGCATGCAAACAAATACAAAAGCATTCCCAGGACTGTTATTGTAATTTACTTTGATATGTTCTTAAAACTAATCTGGACCATGGCAGGTTAGAAATCACAGCACAATACACTTTATTAAGCTCTTGCTTACAGACTGGCTGCTGTGGTTTTGCTGTCATGAAAGGCTGTTATTTGAGCAAGGACAGGACAAGAACTGTCCTTCAGAAACCTAATAACAGTGTCCAGCTTGGGTTTTGTTATGCTTTGCTGGGAGAAAAGTCCTAAACATATACCATAATTCTTTTTTTCTTGTATTTAATTTTTTTTTTTTTTTAACAGAGCTAATGTAGACAAGACATTTGTTTCATATACAGATATTTTCTTAGGAGTTGAAATACTGTAGAAAGAGTTCTTACATAATGTTGAACAGCATGTTAAATTGTCCTTATCACAAAGGGCCCAAATCAGAAGTCTGCAAAAGGTTTCCTGGCTATCATTATGATAAATGTGAAAAAAGGAAGCAATAGAAGGTAACAGTGACAGCAGCAGTGATGTAGTCATAATGTAACTGAATTTAAGTGAAAAAATAATTACTGCAAATTAGGAAGTGTTGCACTAGGCACCAAATTCATGACTACGTGACAAGCTGTATGTGCTAGTTCATCATACAGCAAGAGTGCAGTTAGCATCTTACATGCTCCAGTGCTATAAAAGTGTTTTAAGAATCCAGAAGTAGAAAAGTAATATTGCCATTGAAACTGGGACTGAGTGGTGCTGTGACAGTCTTTTTAACAGCCCTAATGACACATAAATACCAAATGTGAGGGATTTCCATACCTATCATATTCATTAGGAAAACAATTATCTATTATTTATGTGCTAGTCTTCTGAAGTATGGAACCGTACACAGTATACAAAATCCTTTGGAAATGCACTATTATACAGAGCATGGAAAGAAGAGATGCTGTACAAATTTGTATTTTGCTAAACAAAGTCCAACCCCCTAAACAAAATTCAATTTTCTTTGTAGTTAATTTTCATGCTGATGAATTAAACAAACCACAAAAAGAGGCAGCAAAATTGTCTCTTCAGAAGTTACTAGCACTGGAAATATTTAAAAATAGCCAACTTCCAGAACTCTGTAAAGAAAACAGAAGGAAAAAGAAAATGCTTCTCTTTATAGGGCTGTTAAAAAACAAGAGTTCACATACAGGATTCTGAGTTCTATTCCCCTGTTGAATCAAATTAAATGTTTCATGTTTACTAGTTTTCTGCTTTCCTGTTCAAAAATTCCATTTTGGTGCTATTAAGATGTGACACTAATTAATCTGTAGAATATTTAAGATTCATGGATGGAAGACTCTATGCTACTGCACACTTTACTACTGAACATATGACAACTCAGAAATAGAAAAAAGGATCAGCATGAAAGCATACAGATTTAAAATTACCATAAATAAAAATTTGTTTACTGCCCCTTCTCCATCCACAACCTGATTTTTAAATGTATCTCCTCTCTCATTCACTAATCAGTTACTTCTTACTAAGCCAAGTAGCAGATTTTTTAAAAATTATTTTTATATCTACAATTTTCAAAAATTTATTCAGATCATTTGCAAAACCAGTCTTTGTCAAACTTGAGGGTAGCAGCTTTTATAAAGCAGAATCTTAAATCAGGTGCAAACAATACTGTAAGCCCAACCAAATTTAAAAGCAGACCTCTTTGGTTATCAAACAAGTGGAACTGTCCTTGAGGAAGGCTCAGCTTCCAAATTCACTGTCCTTTTTGTTCACTGTTAGCTTCAAGGTGTACCACAAGGCCTGTATTTTTATACAACCTTATGGGATGTACAGGGTAAGGAACAGGGAGAAATACTTTCATTTATAGTTTTTCATGATAATTTTTATTGTACTTTAGAGGTTGTCTTTAGTCCTGTCCTCAAGATCAGCTAAAAGCAAGAACAAGTAGTCCTTTTATGAAACTCAAGAAATACACGTAACGAACAAATGAATGTAAAAAATATTTTAACATATTTTGCTGTTAAAATTCATTGCAACATCTTTTCAATGGAGGAATACTCTGTAAAATTGAGTTCTTGGAATTTCTACAAACCCCAAATATGTAAGATATGAAACTACAAAATTCATTTTCTGATATGCAACAAACAAAAGCAAAATCTGAAAAAGTAAGTCTCCAGTCACTCTTCCGGCATATAACTGGAATGAGGTTTAAGCAGCTCAATTTCAGATTTTAAATCTCCAGACTTTCACTCAATAGATTGCATCAAATCATCAAAATCTGATTAAAACTGAAAACATCTGGATACTAAAGTAACAATGCATATTCCCTGTAACTGGCTTTGAACCTAAAGATAGGTCAGGGTTTACCTTTTTTTTGAATGGCAATATTTGCAGTATTTTTTCAGAAAATACCACAACGTGTTTTGTTGGCCTGTGCTTCTGTTCACTCATACAAGATGCCTTTTGTTATTTGTTGCTCCTCAGAAGAAGTTGCTGTGACACTACTGTTTTTAATGCCAAAACACTATAATGGGAATTTAATGTGGGTGTGGCAAAGAAACCTGATGCATTAGTTAAAAACAAAAAGTGGTATAAATTTCCCCTCCAGCTATATTATTTCTTTCTCTGAAGACACAAGTATTTGAGTTCTTGTGGCACAGTGTTTTATAACTGGACGCATTACCCTGATCTTGTGAAAACTGATCCTGTCCTTCCCTCTTTGCCTTTCTCCATCCCAGCCTCTTTCTCACCATCAGCCCCACTAAGTCCAAATCAGCTAGGGGAAAAAGCTCCACACACTACTATTTGTGACTTGCTTCTTTTGCAGTTTTGGGTCCCCTTCATTCCCTGTTAATTTAGGGTCAGCCTTTCAGAAGGGTGAGGCAACAGCATTCAGGAGAGACAATCACACTCTGAAGAAGTCTCTTTTAAATGCTCTGCTTCCGTTTTAGTAAGCATGCCATACCAACAAATAACTGGGGAAAGAGGAGGGAAAGGGGAGAAGATATCAAAGGTTCACTTGTTTTTGAAATGCTAATGACTATAAGAGAATTAAAAGTATTCCTTTTATAGAGCAAACTGCCAATGTTTTGTACCTGCTACACGTAGAATTAATTTCAAAATAATTAACTGGTTACATCTGAGATGTTTTAAAAAGGATCATGCAGACCTGCAGTTGAAAACTTTAAGAATGTTATTAATATATTACATCAGGAAATGGTGCAGTCTGTAAAATCAGACTGTTTTCACAGAAAGTGAATACTGTTAGTGGTTGGATATGGTTTAATAATAGGGGATGCAATCATGAGAAAGTTAGATAGACATATTTTAGAAAGAAAAATTAAAGATCATTTATGACATAATTGCAGAATGTAATTCCAGAGCTGAAATTACTCCTTCTTTTCTGTTATTCAGTTAATATCAAGTACTAACATGTTGAATTTTTTGCAAATACTCTTTATATTTTAAAATAACTGTTCTTGCTTTTGAATGCAGATAGAATGTTGGGGTTTTTTTGAAAATGGAATTCATTTCAATTTAAAATAAATGCCAAGTAAAGAATCTATAAATCCTGGTAAGATTGGTGAACTGAAAACTGGGGTAACAAAATCCTCTTCCACTACGAAAAATATCAGGGCCAATTTCTCTTTCCCCAGACTACGCTTTAACACATCGGTCTTCATCCACATTTGCTGAGGTTTTATTTGCAAAATGAATGCATGATTTACTGTAGGAATCAGTCAAGCACTTAGAAATGCATCAGTTGTAGTCATAAAAAATATCTTAGAAAAATCAAATAGGAATAATAGGTTTGTGATTAAGCATTGGATGAAGGCTTAGGAAAGAAGGGTTCGGTCACTGGGTCTGTTGTAGATTCCCTCTGGGCCTTTGCTAAATATCATTGCCTTAATCAGTAGTGCACTAACACCTAAGAACCGCATTTAGGGGGTCACACTGCGCTAAATACTATGCAGCTACATAAAGGAAACTCTTATCTGAGAAGACTTTAGTTACTCTGTGTCTCAGTCACCTACCTGTAAAATGAGAATATTATTTCTATTTTTCTTTCTCATCTATTCTCTGGGTCAGGGAGTTTCTCCGACTGTTTCTTTGTATAGCACTTAGTACAGTGGGGCCCCAAGTTAGCTCCTGTTGGTGTTAGTGTGCTAATCCAGTAATAACACTTATAGGCCAGCTACAGACAGTGATACATGGTGAAATTAATTGCATTTGGATTAAAACATCCACAGTGTCGATGTCTGCATCAGAGCTAGCCACGCTAGCCTCTTTTTTATAGTCAAGGAAGAGAAAAAGACACTTTACGATACAATTTGTCTCACCTGTTTTAGAGGAGTTATATCATCTCTTTAGGATGAGAAGTATCATGCTTGAAAGATACCTGTTTCCTTTGGTTACTGCAAGAGTCTAGGTGAGCAGCTCAGACATAGACAACTGATCCCATTCACAATACCTGTAGCCTCACAGATAGGTGATGACTGGCTGGATTTTAGGGATTCTTGATTTATATGAATCATTGTTTCTTATCTAAGACACAGGAAAGTGTATTTAGCAATTTCTATGGAAAGAAGATAAATCTGTTCCTTAATAAGATCCAGCATAAGTTGTGACAGATTTCAGAGAGAAAAAGCTTGAAATAGGATTTTTTTTTTTTTTTTTTTAATAATGGCTGCATCTTTATGTGTATAAGAGCTCTTTAGGCAATTTTTAAAGGTTCTAATAATGCCCACCGGTGCTTCACAGTAGGTCTGGACCTCTCTTTGCAAGTATAACAATACAAAAATAGACATAGTAAAAATAAAATTCTAACATCTTTGAAAAATTATTTTTGCTATGACACATAGTGACACATACAGAATATCTATGAGTATGATAGCATACAAAGGTTTTACCAAAGTTGTTGAGAACAGTATGGATTAGTCACTCCTGGCCTTTTCTGTTCACAAGGAAGCGAACCATACAAACTGGATTATATTTCTACAGCACTTTGAAAATTATTTGATATTGTATCCCTTTCCATGCATATGAACTATCTCAGTGGCCAAACTTCCTCTGAGTTTGGATGGCCAAAGCAGGGATGGCCTCTCCCGGTGAGGATGGCCTCTCAACATATTGGGCAACTCATTATAATGCTGGAGAAGTAGTTGAAACTCTTTTTGGAAAGTAGAAATCTAATTTTTCTGACACCTGATATTGACAGTGGCTTGAGCTGTGCTGCAAATAGAGGACCATCTCTACTAGCTCATGACCCTATGAAGAGATATTACTGAGACTATAATTAAACAGCAGAGAGGTCTAAGCTAAAGAAATGTTATATATGATTCAAGATTCAGGTATATGCAGATACAATCACTCTAGAGAAACAAAAAAAGGCCCTTGTTGATAGGATGCATTTTCCCTGTCCAGTTTTGTTATCCACTTTCTTTTTCTTTTCTGTTACCTCCCATCTCTTACCCTTTTTTTTTCTTCTCTAGTCATCACATTATTTTTTTTTTAGTATTTTCCTTTGCTATTTTTTTACACTGCACTTCTTTTTCTTCCAATAAGGTGTTCCTCCCTTATCCAACTGGTAGTTCCTCCCCTTATTCCTTATTAACTTATTAGTAAATTTAGGTTTTTTGAACTCCCTCTGAAAATCACTTTGACATTAGTGATATTGTATTGGCTGTATAAGAAAACAGAGTTTAGTTTGTGATGCTTCTTCCCGCTCCTAGGATACAATTCCCCTTGATCTCAATAGTGCATTTTGTGGTAGAATTGTGGAATTCAGTTTATTTTCTTAGAACTCCACAGATAGTTTGCTAAGAGCTTTGTAGTGTACATTGTACAAAACCCTGTAATTTACACTAATTTGCTATACTCTTCAGTTAACAGCATGCTACCAATTTAAAACTGCTCTGTGCAATCTTGCAGCCACCAGGGAAGAGGAACAACTAAAACAGAAAGAAAAGGCACTGCTGGAGAGAAGTAAGGGGATGACATCAACCCTGGTGGACAATGTTCACTAGGTCTTCATCCAGAATCTAGGGAGAGAGCTAGGATACTAACATGTAAGGAATTAACAAAACTCTGGAAAAGGAATAGACAATCAAAAATCAAGGACCTCTTTTCCATTAAAGAAAAAAACCCAAAACTTTTTAAAACACTGGTACATTCACAATAGCAAGAGATATTTCCTTCAAGTTTTTATGATTTTTCTTTATCCTATGGTTCTCCCAGTGTGTCCAGATATTATGCTGTAGCTGTGATTTTCAGCAATTTATTTCATGTAAACTCCTTGAAGTTTAACTGATAAGTTGATGAAGCTTTGTGATAAGCATACAACACTTCAAAACATATGAATAGGTAATCACTTCAACTGTCTGTGGAAAAGTTAGCAAGCATTTTAGTGTTACTTTTAAAATGAAGAAGACCTAAATTCTTCAGATTGATTAATCTGTTACAAGTTTTATGTAATAAAACATTCTACAGCATCATTCCAGGGCCTCAGAAACAAGATTTCTATGGAAATCAGCCATTTTTATATCACCATTGAATAATTTATGAATATGCTTTGGGGCAGAAGATAATTCTGAGAACCCAGAAAAGTATCTTGCCAAATCTGGGGGGTGTATATTAAAATGTTCACCTTCCATCAATCACATCCCCATTTTCCTAATAGAATAAATTCAGATATTCAAGACTAAACTGTGCTATGAAAAATTAATTTAAACCTAATGCATAGTGGTTTTTTTCACTTTAATTTTTCCCTTTTTTCTAGCAGTGTTTTTTTCTTTAGATCTGGATTACATAGTACAGTGCCCATTTTCACAGCAGTCTCAATATCTACAGTGGTTTTATTTGGGCTTTTTTAAAAGAACTGTTTTTCTTGTAGGGACTGTAAAATTTTCCTGTGATCAAATCACTGCTAAACTCCAGATTACTATGCCAAATAGAAACAGAGGATATTTAAATGCCCCCTGCTTTAACCTTGAGAAATATAGACTGTAGTTAACGTAATTTTTTTTAGTTAAGGATTGTAAGAGCAGGCTTTTGTAATCTTTACCTTACTGAAATAATACTAAATTAATCTGAATGTGGTAGAAAGTGGAGAATGCTCTGTGAGGACTACATCTATTGCTAGAGGGAGTAGGATTTATCTGACTAATTGCAGACGTCCATGTAGTTTTTTATTGTCTTTTGCGGACGTCCTTTAGAGTCATGGAGGCGTGATTTGTAATGCAAACATCAACATCTGGGGAGATGTATTGCAACCTGCAAATGCCTGTTTCTCTCCAGTGACTTTAAAGAAAGCCTATGTTCAGTAATTGTGATACTACAGCTACTATAGATACTACCTTACACTAGTGATCTGTAGAGGCAAAGGTGTTAAGTGAGGCAAAGTCCACCTTATAGCACCAGCTGGGGGACAAGGTGAAGTAAAACAGCAGGTCACGACTGTCCCACAGCTGTCCACAGAGGGAGGATGAGTCAACAGAGGGAAAATAGCAGGAGACTTGGGCAACAAAAGGCCGTTCAGATGGTCTGGCGCTTCCAGAGACTGCCTCCATGCTTGCTGCTGGGGGAATATGGAGGGCTCACCTCGGCTTTTAGATGAAGGGATCCCTAAACTTGTAAAGAAACAAGAGCCTCCAGCTTGCAGCTTTTTTCCTCTTTGATATTTGAGTTGCCAAAACCTTTTGTTTCCAACAAACATCTTTGCCTTGTGATCAGTCTTTAAACTCAGGCTTTATAGAACTTAGTGGCTAAACTCTGCTTGAGATCTATGAAAGCAGGGTTTCATACTGTTTACTTTTAACTGCATTAAAATGATACTAAAAAAGCATAGAATATCACAGAAAGTTTTAAACTAGTTTAAATTTATTTCTATGGCTTTGATGTTATTTGTCTAAGTGCTGTTTTGGATTTTTTTTCTGCATTATGAAGTTATTAAATTCATATTCATTTTTCTTCCAGCAAAACAAGGTGTTTAAAAACCCTTATCTAACCTTTTTCTGGAGATTTTCTCCTGCTTTTTATTTTTACTTTGCATGCTTTATTTTTTCTTTTTTTTTTTAATCAATAATTTTCTTTCTTTATTAGAAGCCAAAACCATTACATTTTTCTAAGTGAAACTTGCATTAGAGAAATTGTAACTAAGAGTCCATAAAGACAAATACTGATTTAAGACATGCTCATACAAATGAGGAAAACACTATCTTGCAACTTCATAAAATCTGTAGCTTTAACTGACCCAAGAAGAGAGATTGATTACTTTCTTTAGTCTACTTAAAAAAGGAACTCAAAATGTACTCTTTGGAATATGCTGTTTCTGACGACCTGATGGCCACTTCCGTCTCCATTTGTCATGTAGAACAAGTGGCTAAATGTTAAACTTCACAGTGAATTTAACATCTCAGTAAGAATGCCTTGAGGAAATAGAAACGTGCTTCTGACCATGTAATGTGATTTTAAAATTTCAGTGTATTCGATTACCTCTTCCCCCTGAGGGATTAAAAGGGCAAAAAAATTGCAACAGCTATACTTACTTTACAAAGTTTTCTGAACAGCATCATCTCTGAAGTTAAAACTAGGCGTGGGCTATTGGGAGTGCTGCCAATTCATAATTTCATTGTAGGAACTGAAGCTCCTACAGGGAAGTGGCCATGTGAAGAAAAAAAATTTAAAATTCAAGTATGTGAAAACCAAGCCTTAAGTGATCCTATTTTAGGTGCTTCATTTAAGAAGACAGACTCTCTAGGCTTTCTCAGTAGTCTATAGGTAGAAATAGACTTCTCCTGAGCAAGATGCAGAACACTTTTACTAGCTTTCTCTTTCTATTTGGACTCTTGTGGAGCCAGTCTTTCTCCTTTGGCAACAGTGGGACCCTAAACGAGTAGCCCCTACTTTTAGGGCACCTGGATGTTGTGGCTTCGAAGAAAACATTGAAAATTAATTCTGAGTACAATTGAAAAGCTCAAAAATTGGACTTGGGTAAAACCTCTTATCTACTTCATTAAAAAATAATGCTCCTTTCACAGAAATGAGAGGGACAATAATCAAGAAGAAAAGTGAATTAGTTTATGTATATTTTGCCTTTCTGAATAACCCCAGCTTCTAGTTTGTAGTATCATATTGTTAAGCTCTAGAACACATTGCAACATTAAACTATTTGTTGACTGTATAATGTTATGTTATGGAAGTTAATGGTTAAAGACAACCATTCATCTAAGATAATCTATTTCTCTAATCATCATATCGATATTTTGACTACTCCATTGATGGATAGGAAATTGATACATTCAGTGCAGATGAATGTTGTGGAAGTTAGACATGTAAGTTATGTATTACACATAAAATGAATCCTAAACCTTAAAACATTCCTCTTACATTGCAGCGATAAGGCCGCATGTCTTTATAATAAGAGAGAGATGACCAATATTGTCATCTCTTATTCCACAACCATTTTCCTTTCTTTCCATTCTTACCATTATGATAAAGAGTCCCATTTGCAAATAGTGTGGCTTACTTTAAAATTTAATTTAGCACCTGATTGGATAAATAAGGTCAATTTAGGATGAAGCAAATGAATACTATTACACTGAACATCTGTCACTCTCTTGCACCGCAATTCATCTGATAAAATGGTTAACTCTTCATCAATTTCTTGACATAATAGGAATGAAGTCATCATAATAGAGCACTGTCATAAGATCGATGTTTCCAACTTTGAAAATAAATGTCTTGGCTCTGCCTCAGCATTAATGTGGCAGCTGGAGACCATTAACCTAAGACAACTTTCGCTGCCATTGACATTATCTCTTAATTAAGAACATGCTTCTGAGCACTTTTTTGGGGAGTTTCAAGTTTCTCAAATTAATTTTAAGAGTATAAAAACTTGTGTTGTATAGTAATTATGTTACTTGAAGGAAGCAATTGCAAATGAAAGGGAGCTTTTTAGTAAGGGTAACCATATCTACAAAATTAAATTACAAGTACAAGAAACTGCAATATATAAATATGAAATATTAATAAGAAAATATGCTGAATGATAGAGCAGTGCCAATACAGTAATGTTTTAGAACCATAATATTCTAGACATGATCTCACATCTCTCAAATTGTGTATGTAGAATGAATATTAATATACTCATTTAAGATATTAACCTTATTAAGATTAATGATTTAAGACATATATATCACTGAAGTTAACATGGTTTTTATATTCTGAACTTTATTCCTTCTTTGCTTCTGGTTAAGCCTAATTTCTGAGGTAATCACAAATAATGACAGCATAGTACCAAGATTTATTAGCAAAACACCAAAATTAAAAAATTTTCCCAGATAATGCCAGGGACAAATTTTTAAAACTTCTTGCAAGTTAGTAGTAGAAGTTGCTGAGTATTTTATTTTCACCATTGTTCTTTCACTCCTGTTTGCAGATTGCACATCTGTTTTGCAGTATGTTTGAATATACTGGTTATTCAAAAATAGTCAGAAGTATCTACAGTAAATTACTGTTTGCATGTTGATAGTTATGCAGTCCTGTTTTACATTCCCTGATTCCAAGGGAGCTATGTGACTTAACATAAACAGTACCATATGACTGAGGTAACTAGCCAACACATAACAGATTGCCAATAGTACAAGCTGAAATTCACTTTCGGGAGATATCCCAGTGTCTTGTTTAAAATTTGCATGTAGTGATGTAGAAAAGCCCTGGTAGAATTAAATCTGGCCAGGGACATCAAGGGCAACAAGAAAAGATTCTAGGTATGTTGGGGATAAAAGGAAGACAAGGGAAAATGTGGGCCCTCTCCGGAACGAAATGGGAGACCTGGTTACCCAGGACACGGAGAAGGCTGAGGTACTCGACTTTTTTGCTTCAGTCTTCACCAGCAAGTGCTCGAGCCTCACGGCCCAAGCCACAGAAGGCAAAGACAGGGACTAGGAGAAGGAAGAGCCGCCCACTGTGGGAGATCAGCAGGTTTGAGACCATCTAAGGCACCTGAAGGTGCACAAGTCCATGGGACCCAATGAGATCCATCCGTGGGTCCTGAAGGAACTGGCAGATGAAGTTGCTAAGCCACTCTCCATCATATTTGAGAAGTCGGTGGCAGTCCAGAGAAGTTCCCACTAGCTGGAAAAGGGGAAAAATAACCCCCAGTTTTAAAAAGGGAAAAAAGGAAGAGCTGGGGGACTACAGGCCAGTTAGTCTCACCTCTGTGCCTGGGAAGATCATGGAACAGATCTTCCTGGAAGCTATGCTAAGGCACATGGAGGACAGGGAGGTGATTCGGGACAGCCATCATGGCTTCACCAAGGGCAAGTCCTGCCTGACTAACCTAGTGGCCTTCTATGATGGAGTGACTGCATCAGTGGACAC
>NW_008825557.1:2852918-2853412 GCF_000699105.1 Pygoscelis adeliae
GTATCCTGGGCTGCATCAAAAGAAGCGTGGCCAGCAGGTCGAGGGAGGGGATTCTGCCCCTCCACTCTGCTCTGGTGAAACCCCACCTGGAGTCCTGCGTCCAGCTCTGGAGCCCTCAGCATAAGAAAGACACGGACCTGTTGGAGCGGGTCCAGAGGAGGGCCACAAAAAGGATCAGCGGGATGGAACACTTCTCCTATGAAGAAAGGCTGAGAGAGCTGGGAGTTGTTCAGCCTAGAGAAGAGAAGGCTTTGGGGAGACCTTATTGCAGCCTATCAGTACTTAAAGGGGGCTTATAAAAAACATGGCGACAATCTTTTTAGCAGGGCCTGTTGTGACAGGACAAGGGGGAATGGCTTTAAACTAAACGAGGGTAGATTGAGACTAGATAAAAGGAAGAAATTGTTTACGCTGTGGGTGGTGAAGCACTGGCACAGGTTGCCCAGAGAGGTGGTGGATGCCCCATCCCTGGAAACATTCAAGGTCAGGTTGGA
>NW_008825557.1:2853434-2854651 GCF_000699105.1 Pygoscelis adeliae
AGCAGGGGGGTTGGACTAGATGACCTTTAGAGGTCCCTTCCAACCCACACTATTCTATGATTCTATGATTCTATGTTAATATGCCAATAAAATCTGAGCATTGAGTACCAGTGGAAAATGAGTAAGAACCCACCACAAAGGCAGTTGATTCATTTTGTTTTTTCTTCTGCTTATGCCATCCAAATATCTCTTCAAAATTGGAAGCAAAAATTAATACACCCAGCAACACTCACCTGCTTCTGGAGAAAAACCATATTATCAGAGTGACTGGAAAATTTATGATCACTACAGTGGGTGAAATTATGTATTCATTCAAGTAAAAGACCAACCTGCCACTGAGCTTAAGGCACCCAACAGACCACTTATTTCTAATACATTAGGAATCTCCAAGATGTGTGAAAACGTTGCCTCATGTCACGATGAAGGCAGTTCACAAGTTATGATGCACCAGGGTATTCACCTCACTTTAATGTACACAAAACGTAATCCTGACTGAATATCTATATAGTTACATACTGCTCTTAGCGGCAACTCTTTCTCTGTATGGACTGTAGGTGATAGCCCAGCCAGCTAATCAGGGCTCTTAATTCATATGCTTAATTTAAACTCTCACATTACTGAAATGTGCACGTCTCTAACTTTTGAACAGATGGTTCAGTTGTCAGAGATTTCTCCCTTCCTCTGCACATCTTCAGAAAATGCCTGGACAATTACCCTCTCCAAGTATTCCATGAATTTTGAAAGACATGCTCAAAAATGACTGGGCAGGACATGAATAAAAAAGTCATGACTTTGGCAGCTTGTAGCCCTCTCATACCACTTCTGCCATAAATAACTTGGAGGGGAACAGTGCAAACATGTAGCTGTTGCTGGTCAAGGCTGTGCTGAATATAATATATTACTGTAGAAAAATCATTAGAATTTACCATACTTCATAACTGCACTCAGCTATACATTGTGGGTTTGATGGTTGGACTATTTTAGTCACAATAGTCAAAAGATCCATTATAACAATGTGAGGAGATGCATTTGGAAAAAGGCAAAGTGTGGATCAATGTATACACCAAAATATAAATCCTCATTTTCCTTGTTATTTTCACTAGCAAAATGTGAACTTCTTTCTTTTATCACTGAAGTCCTTGTGCTTATTTATTGTCAGTAAACAAGAGGTTGCATAAAACTCCCATCTTCTTCGCAAGATTGTCTTCCTTTACTAG
>NW_008825557.1:2854676-2860449 GCF_000699105.1 Pygoscelis adeliae
ACTTTCCAAAAAAATCCATGTGAAGAAAGAGGTACTAGTGTGAGATCACGATCTAACAGGCTGTTTTAGGGAAGACAATAAATGTGCAAGAATTTGAAATAATCTCTATTTTATTTGTAAAATTTAAAAGATATTTGTTTCACTATAGACCTAACTTTGCAAATGTGAACCATGACAGCTCTCTGTTGAGCTCTATGAAATTTGTAGGACCTAAGAGAATTTATTTCAACTGAGTGACAACTGGCAAAGTCAACTTCAGCCTAAAATTAAAAACTAGAAGTATATACTGTTCACAGTTATGTCTAATACTTCATTGAGACCTCAGTGCACAAAAGCCTGAGAATCCAATATTCCATTCTGCAAACAATTTTAATTGAAAAAATTCCACGTAAATGAATGGTGCAAAGTCTGGTGGCGCAATCAAAATCAGCACTTGAGTCTGGTAAGGTTTGAGGACTGCATGGCTATGAGAATTTTCTTTATGATGATGCTTTGTCTGTAGATTGAAGGAATAGGAGCATCAAAGTGTGCTTCCATCCTCATCTATTAGATATTAATACGTCGCTAGAAGACAATAGTGCTGTGTCTGTGTTTGGACTGAGAGCTTCAGGTTTTAAATATATTGCGACCTGCCTTCCAAATAAAAAGGGAATTACTATTGCACAGCTTCAGAACAAAATTTGCCTTAGAGTGACATCTATACTAGTGAGTAAAACAGGGCCCTGAGGTGGCCCTGGTGAAGCTGCCCAAGGTCATATGTATTGTCCAACTGTTAGCGTGGTTCTTGGTTCAGCTCTGGGCTGTGCCGGTACAAGAAGTTCCAGACAGTGCCAGCCTGCAGTACAGGGAATAGCATGTCCCACACTCTCTTCCTACAACTCTGTTTCTGCATAAGGGAAAAAAATTTAGTTGTGTGGATGTGAGCTGTGCCATGGCTTTAAATCTTAGGGCCAGAGAATGGTTACAGGTCTGCATTTTTTAATATTATAGACATAGTCACAGTCCTATAAGATGATCACGCTTCTTCTAGAAATATGGCACCATATGCTTATTCAAGTGTGGCTGCACACTGCCAATCAAAACCATCATTAACTCAGCAAAAATTTTTCTCAGGTGTAAACATCCTTACATAATCCTTAAAAATACTAGGAAGTCACTAGTTATTAATACTTCCTCTCCGAGGTTGACATAAAACAAATTAAACATAATTCTAATTAGATTTTTTCCTCTTAAAATATGTCAAAATTCTAATGGATTACTTGTATTTCATATAAGCTGAATTCAGCTGGGACCATAGATACACTTTTTATTTTCAGAAGCATTTTAAGTCACCTAACAAAGTTGATGTGGATTGTAGCATGAAGCACTTTCAGAAATATTGATTCCAGGAATCTAAGAACGTTGGTTGTGTGTGCTTCTTCTTCAAGAGCAAGAAGAAATATTATGGGACTGCTTTATTCCTGAGATGGCAACTGCCAGGACTCTTGTCTTATTTCAGTGAGAAATGAATTGTACAAAGCACTACAAAGGAATTAGTTAAACAGAGCAATTTCCTTTGTGTATCTCTATTGCAAACACCTAAATCTAGAGGGAGCAGGCATGATGCTTTAAAAGAGAAAAGAAGCAGTACTAATTGAGACTGACAATTCCTTTTGTCATAGGGAGATATTTTAACAGAGTTTAATGGGCTTTAAAGAGAACAAACAAGACTTTAGTATATTGACACTTCAATTGCTTCCTTTATTAGCTGCCTGTAAACCTAAAGAACTTACAGTGCCATGGGAAAATGGATTCAATTTAAGATTAGAGCTTTAGGGTTAAGATTTGCACACAGCAGCTGAGATCTCAAATGCCATTTTGACAACTGATTGCAAAGTGCATACCTTAAAAACACTCCTCCAGCTCTGGCACTTAACTTTCTACTAGCGAAGCTCCTAGGCAGCCACGTTTCTGTGAGTGGCCCTACACATGGCTTGTTTCAATGGTTTTGGTGCCAAATTGTCTGGCATCAGCCCCAGTGGAAATACAGACTAGGTGATATCTCACTTACAACAGTTGCTGGGTTGGATCATCCTTAAAACACTGCAAAAATCTATTTAAATAGTAAAAAGTATAGTATTTTAAAAGAAAAACTGGAAGTGTGCCAGCTTCTACTACCTTTTAGATCAGTGGGTAGAGACTAACTTAGACGTGGGGTGACTTGGTTTGGGTCTTCTCCCTGCCTGGGCTAAGCAAAGATTTGAGACAAGATATCCCAATTACTAGGCAAATATTCCACCTATGAGAAGAGGAGGGGAAGACAGCATGGCCATCCTCCTGATGACACCATGCTGGTGGAAGAGCCAGGGGGATCTTCCAGTGTATAAATATTGTTGGGGATTAGGAACGAAGGTGTTCAGTAATTTTAGGACCTGCCCAGCATCGGAACTAAAGGTTCTGAAGAACTTTCTTGATAGGACTCAAAATACTTCAGTACTCAGGAGACTAAGGATTAGAGGATCCAAATTCTGAATTTATGTGCCTAACTGTCACTTTGGTTTCCTAGCCCCAAATATACGGAAACCTAATATTATGAGATGAATTAGAAAAAGGCTGAGGTGAAGTCACTTCTTACTGGTAATTATAAAGTACTTAGTTGCATTGGTTCTGATTTTTTTTGAGTTTCTCATATTATTTAATTAATGCAGCCCTTAAGGTCCATTTATACTTCATGTAAATCAAATATAAATGAGCTGGAGACATTACTATGGGAAACGGAATGAAATTAATTAATATATTACTTGATTAGTTCTTATCATTAGTTATTAATAATTAGGTTTTTTCCTGTACAATTAAGAGAAGCTTGTACTATAGGAAAAGCCATAAAAAGTTAGTGTGTTTTGTTAAACATCATTCTTGGCCTCCAGATACCCCAAATTACCAGCTATTATAGAAGGATTCACGTTCCTTAACAGCCATGAATTGGTACTGTTAGTCAGGTGCCTTTGCTGGGGTGTTATTTCTCAATGGTATATTGATTACCAGGGAGAATCAGTATGCTCACCAGAAAGCGTCGAGATTTTTGGGATGTTAAACAGATGCAGGTTTGTGTGCAAACCCAACCTGGTAGTTAGACACAGGTTCTGAGGACAATATGTCATCTGTTGGAACTATTCCTGTGAAATTTTCTTCTCTCATCATTCATGCTTATTTCTCTCATTTATCTTCCTTCTCTCAGATAAGGTCTGACAACTAAAGTGGCATTAAATAGCATGACAGCCAACCATACAAAATCAATCTTTCGAAGACTGTACGCCCCAAGTACTATTAAGTTACACAGAACCAACACAGAACATCATGAAGGCACCTGAGTATGTACTCCCTAGTACAGCTTTCACTACATTTGTGCATTTTGTCCACTAATAATGTCCTACTGTGCATACCGTGCTACTAAAGAAAAAACTGATCAGTGAAAATATTTTACGATTTATGAATTGGACTTGGCACAACATATGCGTACCTCATAAAAATATCTATTAATATTCACTTTTATTATCACTACGTATGGTAGACATATGTACTTTGACAGTGGCAAAGCAAAATATTGTAACCATACCCTATATAAACATGTCCTTTTTTTGTCTTTTTTTTCAAAGAAGGCAAAATATTAAATGTTCGAGAGAGTATACTTAGACGATTTAGAAATCTCATGTAAGAAAATTAGAGCTATGTATGTTAAATAGACTCTTTTTAATGGAAGACTTTTTGAATCAGCATCTTAAAAAAAAATTATATTACTAACAATAATGAGTCAGTTAATTTCCTCTCATTAAAACTTCAGTTTTATAAGGAGTGACATTTGCATTAGTCTCCAATCGTTACAAGCACTGTAGAAAAATGGGAAATATATTTTAAAATAGCTCAACACTGCTATCACTTCATCGAGAAAAAATCACCATGAAATATGCTGTTCCCAATGGAGAACTAGTACAAGAAAAAGCCTACTCCGTTCTTGCAAGTGTCATGTTTAATGAATGTATTTGACAAATTCTAAGATCTTTAGTAATACATAACGACACAGAATGATTGAAGCAGACTATTAAATATATTCTTACTATTCAGGTTCAAATTAAACTGCATGCACATACAGAACAGGTACACATTTCATTTCAACTGGTGATATGAAAATCCCAAAGCAACATGTTTATCAATTTATGCACGTTGCAATTAGAATGTGTTACACTGTCCCATCAAAGATGGAGCTTTGAGAAATTTAAAGAATCTCCTCTTCTTGCTGGGTACATTAAAATGAAAACTGTGTGTAATGAACAGGGCATGATGTTAACACACAAACATTATGAACCATATCTTAACTGTGTCCCACAATTTGTGAATAATGAAGATACAACAACCATCTTTAGGAAGGACTTGGCATTTGCCACTTCTGGCCATTGACTGAGATGAACAAGAACATTCCATTATGAATTTACATAAATGACTTGCACTCAAACTTCTATATGAACTTAATGGTTTCCTCTTTTTCTATATTACCATGCTACATGGATACTCAAACCCCCAAATTTTCATTGACTTAATGTAAGTTTAGTGTAGGTTAATAATTTAACAAATGGAAAAAATATACTTTTTGATTAACACAAAAATTTGAGTGGTTGGCTTTTTTAGGAGATACAAATAACAAAATAGTCAATTAAACCACACTGAGCTTTGACTTAGTAATTTTTATTCTTCCTTTGCACCTTGGGTAGGGTTTTCAAAATCACTGAGTAATGGGAGGTTTCATAGAATTCAGTGGCTAAGCTGATATCACTGGAAATAAAGTTAGGCCAAAAATGAATGCTTTTGAAATACTATCTAATACTATCAGGATCCAAAAGAACAAAATGAGTCTTTGCTTATTGGATAATTTTCTGTCTTTCTTACCCCATTTATGTTTACTACATTTAGGATTTGGAGTAATTTCTGTGTATTTTATATACATAATAGATATGATGAAAAGCCTGTTGACACCTAGTACAACTGTGAGAACAATAATGTAAAAAAAAAAAAAAATTCCAAAAGAAATTTGTTGCCAACTTGAAGAATTTTGTTTAAGTAAATCCTTAATATAAAGGCATGTCCTCTACTTCCTGAATCTATTCTGAACCTTTGCTGTAAATGCCTTGACTATAATGCGCTTCAATATTTGCATTTCTGCACAGAAAAGCATTATTGTTATTAATATACCCAAATATGTGAAAATGCATAGTTAAAATAAGTCGGTAAAAATTCTACTGCAAGCAATGTACTTTCCATATGGAGTATTAATAATAAAAGAATGATGCTTGTCAATGATTAAATGTTGCACTATACTGTATTACAGTGTAGCAAGCAGAACATTTCATATACTGCACATTATTTTTCTTTTTCCTTATTTAAATCTTTCTAGTAAGCACACAGCATGACAGCCGGAAACACAACAATGACTGAATATGCACAGACACCACTAGATCATTCTTCCTCTATTAAAACCATATTGCAGGTAGCAATAATGTTCTGGCTGCTCAGTGTTATTTCTGGGTCAGCATCATATCTCTCCAGGAAAGGTGTTTTTGCTGTTGGCTTGACTTTCCCTCTTTCTGATTTAACTGACATAGTTGAAACCATGCCAAGGCGAGAGAGTGTTTCAAGTTCAGCAATGAGGAAAGCAGCTTGGGTAAGTGCCATGAACAAGCAGCTTTCTGAGAGGGGTGTGGAGCGGGGATTCAGTGCATGATATTCTTGAAATGAGGAAGAC
>NW_008825557.1:2860491-2885014 GCF_000699105.1 Pygoscelis adeliae
CTAGAGGGAATAGAAATCAAAGAACATGTATTATGTTAGATTTCATTGCCCCAAAAATAGTACTCTAAACTTTGAATTAAAATCTGAAGATGGAAATATTTAAGTAGAGTCATTCTTATGGTAAATCCTATCTATAGACAAGCTTCTCAAAGCAAATAGGTCACTTACTTCAAGGTAAAATGAAATTTTCTTCAGACAAGCCCAGAAAAGAAAGAACTGTCATAGCATTTAAGAAGAAAACAGTGTTGTTTCAATAATACCTCCTTCTGTTTCCCTAATATTAGCAAGATAATCTAGGTACTAGGTACTTTTTAATTATTATTGTTGTTTATTGTAAATATAAATATAAATGTAAATGTAAGGTTTATAAATGTTTATAACTGTAAATATAAAACCTCGAAGCAGCACAGGCAGGGTTCCTGTGTCCACTGCACCAGGTATTGTGCAAACAGAAGAACAAAGGCAGGCGATTTAGATTTAAGACAGCTCATTGGCAAGTGCAGGCAGACGGAGACTGGAAAGGCACAATGAGGTAACATTAGTCAGTATGAATGACAACAGTTTTGTCAGGGCTTGTGTAAGCATTACAGCAAAGGAAAGGCAGAATTTGTGATTTGAAGGAAAACAGCGAGGCAGGCTGGCAGGTACTTAGGGGACGTACCTTTAGGTTATGGATAAAATCACGAAAGTGCATATTGGAAAAGTCTGCTGAGAGTGTGAGGGAACCAGCTGGGGATATATGTGTGTGGGTGATCATGTGCATCTGAACAGTCCTAAAACCACAGAGATGTTATGATTATGGGGGTCAATAAAGTGGCCCAGCAACAGAATACAGCATGACATGGTGACAGTCATTGTCACTTTCAGGACTATAGAAAAAGGGTGTTTAGCAATCCAGGCATAAATTGAACAGTTTAACTGGGGTGTGTGTGTGTGTGTGTGTAGAAAAAAAAACATTTGTATGATTTATGTTTTCATTTAAAAAGAAGCTCCCCAATACATTTCAGCCAGTAAAAACCAGTTAGGCTAGGGTACTAGACCTTAACAGAGGTTTGCATATGAATGAACCTTAGCGTGTACTTAGTAATGTTAGCCAAAAGAAAGAAACAACACCTAAAACTCTCAAAGCTTCTAATCTGATATTAAAAAACTACAGTGATGTGAAGCACAGCAGCAGTCTGTGACACATGATTTCCCCAAGAATAAATAAATAAACAAACATTTTTTGCCAGAAGCTTTCGGCTAACAAGGAAGGAGACAAGACTGAAAGCCAGAGCAGCGTCTAGTGGGCATGCTCTAGGACAGTGGCTGGCCAGCAAGAGCTTCCAGACAGCTGGGAAAGGCAGTAATTTTTCAGAGGATGTAAGAAAAAAGCGGGAGGGGAAGGGAAAACGAAAAGCAGTAAGACAGGATGTTTGGAGAGAAAAATAGGATGCAGTTTGGCTATGGGAGTTTTCATAAAAGCTTTTTTGGCTATCACTTTTTTAAAAACAGAAGTGATCATTGTGTAGCCATGATTATTTTTGTAGTCTTCATTTCACCAATTACAAAGGGTATGATCTCTTCAGTACAACTTGTTCATTACACTGGCACGATTCCCAAACTGGTCTCCCAATCAGGGTCAAATATTGTTGTGATTTGCAGTCTGTATTGACTGACGAGCCAGCTGACTGAGACAGCTGGTACAGGATAGTCAGGCTTTAAGGCATTCCATAATTTTAATTTAATTCAAAGGGTACACTATAAGTAGGCACAAAATAAATAATTTGCATGAGGACAAAGATAATCTCCTGAAATAACTATGCTATTCATAAATTATACAGTTATAGAAAAGCCTCAACATTATTTTTTATTGTCTGAGCACAGTAGAATTGGTGTCAGTATAATACTATAAAATACATGTAGTATCATCACATGCAGAAGGTTTATTGGTAGTATTTTTGGTACAAATTACAAGAAAACACCATCTATGTTGTGACTGTGTACATGGTTTTGTATATGTATAAAACACAACAACAAACGCCACAGAATTTCAGAAGCCCATTTCACCCTTATCATTATCAAACATGTATGTTTAAATATGCCAACATTTATGAGGTCAGCCTCATTGAAACTAAGCTGTTAAGGATTCATTAATTAAACATAAAATCGTGAGTGTATTTCAACAGCCACTACTTTTGAAGGCTGTCACTTATTCCAGTCCTAAAGCTACCTCTGTTCTAGACAAATCCTGATTAGAAATATATACAGCTAATAATTATTTCTACCTGTGACATGGAGTCATGAGAAGAGATCCTCTTTGTACTGAATGGTTAAGCCCACAACAACTCAGGCAAACATCTCTTTCTTTGATGTTTGGTGGGGCTTTGAGAGACCTGAGATCTAAATAATTCTAGTACAAGTGGAGGATATTTGGGATTTTTAAGAAGTAGGCTTTCGGGACAAATCCAAAAGACAATTAGAAGGAACTAGAGCATAATTGATAGAAATAATGAGGAAAATTAAAAATGCTCTTCTATAGTCACTAATTGAGAATGGATAAACAGTCTGTGAGCATCTTACAAAGGAAGGCAAACCTTTACTTTTCTGATACTCTAAACCTCACGTACAATTTCAGAATATAAAACCTTTGCCAAGTTTAGGATTTGGTGAGATTTCATCTTTGTGGTTTCTCTCCAGTTTGTATTTCAAAAACAAGCAAAAAGTGATTATATTTCCTTGGTGTGCGAGTGGAAGAGAACGACGTGAAAAATGCCTCCCCCTTTCTGCAGGTGTGACAAGCTGGGCACAATGGCATCACTTCTTTGTTTGCCATGTGACAGGAGACCTCCGTGCCAGGCCTTGACAGGAGGAGCACTGCCCTCCCTGATGGCTGCTGTCTCGGGGGCTGAGCAAGAGCCTACCCAGAGCCTAGGGAGAGGAAGCCCCACCATGGACCTCAGCTCTGGGGAAGCTGCGTGCAGGTCCCTCAGGCTTTATGTCTCTGTTTTTTCACTCAGACAAGGCAACCCATAAAAATTGTCCATAGAATATAAACGTAAAAGGCAAGAGGACAATTAAGAAGCCTGTGTGTTCCTGTTCAAGTCAATGACCAAGGCAATTAGACTCGAGATTTGAGTAGGAGCCGCTGAAGACAGAATTGTCCATGTACTTAAATATAATTTTATTAAAAAAAACCCCACCTTCTTTTACTGCTGCTGTTTCAAAAAATCACTCAAAAAGGTCAAATCATAAGCTGGCATATGGAAGCTTTCTCATAAAATAAATAATACATGGAATCCTCTTAGAGTTAATGAGACAAACCATTACTTCTGCAAAAAAATATTTTTCCTCCATGCAAATATTATGATCTTTAATAATTATGTTAATTTGTCATTTATATTCACAGCTCATCTGGTAAAATCATTGTATGTCTTAACATTAACTTTGATTGCATAAATATTACATTAACTTTGATCACGCAAGTATTGCACAATCACCATTTTAAATAGTCATGAAGGTGACTGAATAGGTTTCGATTGAGTTTAATTTAACAGGATAGGGAAATATTTTTCCTTTGATTTTTAAATAATACTTTTGATTTAGTTATTTTATATACAGACCGTCAAAGTTTTCATTCTTTTATTAATTCATATAAAAATGCTCACAGGAGCATTTCTACAAGCAAGCAAGAGTTTGAGGCTGACTACTACATAATTTTCAAATTATAACTGTGTGTTCCTTTCTATGGGATAACCCAGAAACAAACTCAGGTCCTGATACAGCAGCCATTTTAAAGCTGTATGATATATACATATCATAAGCATGTGATTAATTGCCATGATTAATTTCACCTGGATTACTTTGCTGTTAAATGTTTCTCCCATGCTTAAGGCCCTGTATTTTGTTGGGTAGATTTAAGCACGTGTTTAATACTTTGCTAGACCCTGGCTGCAGCAAGCTCTTGCGGATAGAGTTTCCAGCCAATTCCTCTATGTCATGGAGGGCTTTGGTGCCTCTGAGCAAATGGTAGGATATTGATTCATAGAAACTGGGGCCTTTTACCTTATGTGACTAGCAAATAAAGCTGTCAACAGCTGTCTTGAATGCGTATTAGCAGAGTCACAGGGCATATAGGAACTTACTGTAAAGTACTGCTGATACTATAAATGGCAGTTTGCTCCCTCACTACCTTGAGGAGAGCAAATATGGCTAGCAGAGTGTGATTTACTCATCTACAGTACTTGTTTGATTCACTTAGCTGACCTTTTGGAACATGAAATTTGAGTGACTCTTTATCCCTTGCTCAGGTAATTTTCACCTTTTTCAAGAGTGATCTCTCAAGGGTGATCTCTCAAGGGTGCCCATGGTGGGACATTGTACTTGTAGAGAAAAAGCAGAGAACCACATCCAGTTCCTTATTTGTGGAGTGCTATCCCTGAACACAGCCTCATTTTGGTGGAAAAGGGCCAAAGAACCCTTGGTGCTGCCAGCTTTATTTAAGAACATAACCCTTTTTTATATAGTTATATATTGTCCTGGCAAACCTCTCCTAGGACAGCAAACATCCAAAGCTAACACACTCTTCTGCTGTACCTGGGAATTCTTTCCTCAGATCTACATTACCTTCTTCCCCCTGCAAGAGGGAAACTCCTCCTCTCCTTTGTTGGACAGATTCATATTAGCAAGTCCCAGGCAGCTCTTCAGTGGCGCAAATCTCTCAAGATACCAGAGTTCTGATCTGAGCACAGTGAGGACTGAATGAAAAGGACAGGAGTAGTCCCAGATTTATTAAACATCATCCTCGGTTTCTCCATGATCTCTTTCGCTGCTCAGAGGTGTCGCACATCACTTCTGGACCAGTCTCTTTTCCTCCTCTCTGGCTTCTGGATATTTTCCCAATTTTTGAAGTTGCTCTCTGCAGGAACAATTGGAGTTTCTTTTTTTTTTCTTTTTTCTTTTTTTCTTTTTTTTCTTTCCTTTTTTTCCCCTCCTCTTCTTTTTTTTTTTTCCAGAAAGAGAACTGGAATCCCTTCAGATTGCCACGTCCTCCCCCTCCTTCCAGCCCTTCTTTCCTCTCTGTGGCAGCCAGGGCGTGGAACTCTTTATCAACCACAAGAGGCTGGAATATATCAAACAGGGTTTTCCATTGCAACTAGCTAACAGGACTGGTTTTTTGGCTGAAGCCATAGCAACTATTCTAGAGGTGCTAAGTGTTGTCCTTAGAGATGAGCTAATCCAGTAGGGGTACAGGATTTCTGTGTATGTGTATTGGGATAAAATCTACTGCAGGCTTTTTAAAGTAAAGAAGAGTTGATGTGTTTTTGCATTTTGCTTATGTTATTTTTAAAGAAATGCATGTTTTTAATTGTTTGGTTGTAAATTCTGTTCTTGAGGCAAAAATCAAAAAGGAACAATTAAAAAATTACTTCAGTGACTCTAAATTGGCAAACGTTGACACATAAAAACATCTTTTTTCTCTCTCCCTCTCTTTCTTTGGAGTAATTATGCCTCTTTTAAATTCAGACAGTGTTTTCAAAACACAGGTTAATATATCCAATAACTTTAACTTCATATTGTATTTTTGAAGCCTTTAGAACATTAGCATATAAAACTGGAATAATGCTACTTAACTGCCGTCATGCATTAAAGTCTGTTTACAACATATATTTTACTTTAGTTCTTATATTGCAGAGTTCTTCAGGAAGCATGAATAACTCAAATAGACAGAACGGCAATTGAAAAACAAAACTAAAGAGCAAATGGGAACAGATTTCAATATAGCAAGACAAAAGAACCCTTTCTCTGGAGGATATAATACTGAAAGAGATACTGTATTAACAGCTTCTTTTACAATACTTTAATTGTAAAGATGCTTTAAATGAGTCTTTGCCTTGTTACATTTCTACAGAAAAAACACATTCCCAGTGTCGTAAGTCATAATTGATCGTAACAAGCACGCATTATCTACAAATAACCTAATCAACATTCAGCAAGGAGTTGCATAAATGAGCCCTTCTACATATTGCACCTTATAATGAGCCACTACACAACTAATGACTTATTAGTGCCATGGGCAATGAATGATTAATTAGTCAATTCAAAAGTGACTTTTTAAGGGTATAATTGCTACCTTTTCTAATTTCTGAAGGTTAGACAGAATTAATGCCATGTTGGCATACTAGACCTGATAGAGTAACAACTTTGTTTGTCAACAATGCACTAAGAGCAGGGGTGGTTCCTGAGAGCTGATTGCACTAAACTGAGTATGCACTCCGGTTATGGATTCCCCAGATTACAGTCGAGTACTTTACAGTGAATCTTGTCTGGTGAATCTTGGGGAAATTTAGGAGAGCAGCTAGCAAGTGAGAGCTGGAAGTACCAGAGAAGATAGAGCATTCAGATCGTGCATGACTGCTGCTGTGCCCAGAGTGTGCTGCTAGCTTCAATTCTGGCACATAACTCATTCCCTCCTCCAGCTGCTGCTGTCCTCTGCCTCTTCTTGCTTCCCATCTTCCCTTTGGCGTTTATGTGTCAGCTTTGGGAGGGTATGGACTAGACATTGCTCAACACCTGAGTGGACAGAACCCCATTGCATGAAGATTTGTAGGGAAGGGCCATAAACCTGTGTGAGACTAGAAGCAATTAACAAAAGAAGAATTTCTTTAGAAAAAATGTGTTTGGTGTATATGCAGTTCTAGGAAGGCTTTCAAGATATCAATATACAGTTCCTGGTAACACGCTGACTCCAGTTTGTGTGATCCAAAGTCCACAACAGCCAACGGAAAGTGTTCCGCTGAATCCAGTGGCATTAGGTAAGACAATAAGTAAAGGAGATGAAGAAAATCTTAACTTGATTACAGTGAGCTCTGTATGGGAACTGAAAGCTGTAGTGATGAAAGAAGCAGATTTCTCTGCAACGTTTTTGTTTTCATGTAGGGGAGTCAGTGGAGGAACCAAAAGAGGCAACATGAAATCTATAACTATGTGATCGTTTGGCCCTAATTCAAGGTTATGAGGCAGGAGCTTGACCAGCAGACGATCTGTTCTGCGATTCAGCAGTCTCACAGGGCTAATGAGAGCAAAGTGTCACCTCCAACACCCATCTAATGCCCTCTTTCAAAAACCTTTGGGTACAATTGCTGACATGACATCAATTAATAAAATGATGCCTTCAGTTAAGCAAAGTTGCTGCATATGTGAAAAAGAAAAAAAAAAGTATGTTTGTTAAAGCCACATAGAACTTTATTAGAGGTTTTTGTTTGACCAAAATTAAATTGGAACATTATTCCTACTGATGCTAGTGCAGAGACTAAAACAATTGCTTCTGAAATTAATGCATCTAACTAGTATCTGTGCCCTCAGCTTATTCAGGTCACTTGCCAAAGAAAGTGCTGAAATTATCAGTGGACAAGCATGAAACAGAAAAACATCAATAAGCAACACATAAAGGGATTGCATCTCTGTAACACTCATATGCATTATTCTAGGTTATTGGAAAATACCTTGGTGGTGGGGCAGAGCCACTCAGCTGACGGTATTTGGCTACCTCACATTCCTGGATCTGTAGCACTGCTCCTGGCTGCAGTAAGCTGGGAAGTAGCCGCTGCGCAGCATGCTTCAGTCAACAAGTCTAAAGGGAAATCTAGGCAGAAATTAATACTACTCTGAATGGTATTAACTCCTTGTAGCTTTAGCATTTGAAGATAATAATTTTATTTCATTTGTACAGAGCACCTTTTGTTGGAGGATCTCGTTACCATGCGGTCATTGCCAGATAGCATCGGTAATGCTATTGCCTGTATTAGAGTGGAAGGCTCTTTTCAAGGGCTGAATGGCATTAAGGATCTGGAGTGATGAAAAGCTAGAGCTGTATAAAGTGGAAAATTATCCCTAATTTCCCATCTCTCTCCTGTTTCTGAGAGTAAGCATCACTCTCAGTTTTTCCCTTCAGTTGTCAATGAGCTTCTTCCAAGTAACCAAAGATTAGTTACTATACACTACTAATTTCTAGTGCATATAAAAATCCCATTCTCCTATGAATTTCTTAAAGGAATGGGAACACTTGGCATAAAAGGAAAACTTCAGATTTTATTTTAAAATATATATAAATGCACATTTATTTATTATTGAAGTCCAATATAAGCTGTAATTTAAGACTTGTGCATCACCTAAAAATTATGTTCTCTTTTCCATGCTTTCATTCTCACTAGGGCTTGGATGATATTTAGGTTCCCTCCATGATTTTTGTTAATTTACATAGCCCATTCCTATGACATTTCTTCTTATTTCTTACAGTTTCCAAACAGGTGGGGTACTTTTGTGCATAATTTCCCTGCATAAGAAGCTATTTCACATACTTTCTTCTCATGTGTGTGATTTTTAGTTATGCCTCTGTGTCTTTATTCTTTGGATTGAAGATTACTCTTCAGTTATCTCCCCTACCTCCCGAATATCTGGTTGTGTCAGAGACATGTTTGTCCTATTATTTTACTGTTTTGCACAGGAAGAACTGCACCATGAACAGTTTAGCTAATACAGTAGTGAATGTACCATCTCCTGCCCTGTGCTATCACTTGAATCGTTGCTGGAAATAACAGACCTGCACTGGGAACAGAATTACAAGAGCATTTCATCTCATGCATATTACAATGTTATGTCCCATGAATATACAGAATAAAAGTGGTAAAGGATTATCTAAATATGATCCATCTAAGTATAACATGATTCAACAGCTGCAGTCCTTACTTGTAAACACTGGCCATTCATTGCCTGAGAGGTTTATTAGAATACTGTTACGTTTGCTGCAGGAAATGTAAATGTAAATGTTGCAACTGAGACCAACAGGGAGATAAAAATTTCATGTTGTTCTCAGAGCGTTTTCCCCTTTCTGTTGCTGTCCACGGGCTGGCAAAGGTTGTGACAATGGCTATGCTCTAATTTGTCTTTTTGACAAAACATAAGTCCTTATAAACATAAAAATAACCAAAAGCAAAAGCTCTGCAATAAGGCATATGCATTTTAAAAGTAATTAAAAGGGATTTGCCTTGCTCTTTGAAAACCATTAGAAACAATATCGTTCAAAATGTTAATTATGACATGGGTTGCTTTTATGTTTTTTTTTCTTGAATAAAACTCTAATTAGTAGCTAATACACAGTTGCAATACACTTTGCATATAAGTGAACAGACAACAAAAACACTGAGGTTCATTAAAGTGATCAAAGAGAACTGCATACTCTCCACTCCTTTTAATAACTGTTCTACAGAGAGCTAGAAGGTTTTTAAAAAGCCTGAGCAGTCCTTGCCATTAACGTACTAAGTGAGTATAATTACCTAAATCAAGAGAACACAACTTATTTGCAATGAACTTTCCAAATTAAAATCAACATTTGACTACTAACACAAATGAGATTCTGCTCATGAAAGGATCATTATAATTAAGCAAAAACTATTACTTTAAACTATCATGAAGCCTTAGGACAATGACCTGAGTTTGTAAGAACTGTTCTTTGTAATATTGAAACCATGAGACTAACTCTGATTAGCTGGTTTTCAGTTTAGAAAGATGTTAGTCAGTAGTAAGGATCTAAATCCACATTATATTTACTGTGAAATTTATTGGGTGCAAAGAGATTCAGAAATCTTTACGGTTGCCACTGAACTGAGTAAAAAAATGTGAATCACTTTTTAACTGCAGATGAAAATTGATGGGAAACTATCCTGTCCTGAAAAGTATGTATGAAGATTCAAAGAACAGAGAAGCAGGAAATAGTATAGGCAGAAAGAGACAAATAAAGCAAAACGGGGAGATCTTATAATCAAAAGAGAGAAGCCTCTGAGATCCACGTCTAGATCACTAAAAAACAAAGGGCAGAATAACAGTAACTGGGAAACTATCACTGTGCTGTTTTTCTCGTGGGCTTGTTAGTGTAAAAAGGTGGTTTGGATTTAAAAGAGAAAAGCAGAGATGCTCCCATATGTATTTAGTTGAGTAGGAATGGTTTAAGACCATGCTTAACTACTTTGTTAAATCCAGGTAAATTTCTAACAGGTGAAATCCCTGAGAGTAAAGTCAGCTCTTAAATTTGAGAATTTGGCTTACAGTGGTTTAATGAAGTAAAGCACTGAGGGAAAAATCTGTGAAAAAATACAGCAGTTCTAAAGGGGGAAGCTGAATAGTTTTAACTCTTAAAATATTAATTGTGTAACAAATAAAATGGCAAAATTGTTAAAAAGCTAGCATAAATAACAAAATGCCAAACTGCATTTTGCCAGCCATATTGCTGGCTAAATTCAGGCTCAAGATTGCTATATTAAAGGCTATATTTGGCTATAAAGGCTATATTTGGTTTTGTTTCTGAAGGAAAAAACAGTGGCTATTTCATTTAGATTATTTTCTGAACATATAACAACAATGCTAGACATTTTTAAATCTCAGCTAAAATTTAGTAAGAAATAAGTAAGAAAAAGTCTGTTAAAGTTTTTAAGTCACGGACTTACACAAAAAGAACCAGAGGTGCTTGGTTTAAGTGAATAGTTTTATAGTTTGCTCAAGTGGGACCTTATTCATTAGAAATTAGATCTTTGGTGTTCATATTAAAATGTGTTTCAATGAGACAACTATGTCAAATTGTCTTATTTTTTATATATCAATTATGATGTGCTATATTGGAGTAGTGCACAAGCCAAACAAAAGTATTTTGTTCCTACTCCATGTAATTATTTCTTCTGGTTCATCGGAAAGGTCCTGAGCTGATGAATTTTGTTGTAGTGGAATATATAGCTGACCTCAGGTAGCTCATAAATATGTAAGACATGATTTTGTAAATCATGGCTAATTGTTTTTAAACATTTTTGTATTACTTGGTCTTCAATTGCATTTTAACAGCATTAGAAGTATTAGAACATTTTCCATTACAGCACAAATTTGCATAAAGCCAGCAATGGGACAATTCAGGAAACTAAAATTATTCATTCAGCAAGTCTTTGTGGGATCAGTCTCTGAGTCAGTTTTTCTGGTTCTTTGCATGGCTGCTTCTTCAAGTAATAAGATTTAAAAATACTTATAAAAACATTGTTGTAAAGTCTTAAATGGTTCCCAAAAGGCTTAAATTAACCTATCGTTATGTTATATCTATCTGTATCTACATAGACATTTATTGCCTTTGTACATATTTGATTGCATCTGCAAGGTGCCTCCAACACCAAATGTTCTAATATAGTCATGGTAGCTTTGCACAAGTAACCACTATTAACCAAGGATTTCAGCATGGTCTAGCAGCTCAAGGATTTACATAGCTTTTCCAGCAGTCCCTCACTGACGTCAACGGCCTGTGTGAGAACCTGTGCCAGTTTTATTTCACCTCAACTGTTTGAATCACTCAGCTGAGAAGTAATGTTGTTCTGAGGACAAATCCTGCCTAACAGCTGCTTCCAAAGCAGTGGGGCGAGCTTTTTTACACCTACACATGAACTTAAAAAAGGTTCAGAACGATAAGAAACCGTTGTGCTTTCTGGCAGCAAACGGAGCAACAGAAGTGACACACTGCTATTCTCATGTTCTTAATTTTGAAGTGGTTAGGAATTACAGCAAAAGCCAAACCAAACCCCAAACTTTCATCAGATTAATAGCACTCCATGGAATAATGTCAACTGTTTTTCTCCCATTATTCATAATCTAAATATGCATACTAATATTTTCCTAATTTTAATAACAATTGTTTCACATGGTCTTGAGGATGGCATGATGCCTGGAAACTGTTTCACTAAATTGCATACCATGATGATCTACTCTTTAGATAGTCTCCAGGACAAAGGCCATGAAGTATAATTAAAAGCGACTAATAATTAACTCCCATAAAATGCAACATGAAGGAAAGGCGTGATAAATTTAGATATATACTATAAGTGGCTTTAATACTTTTCCCCGATGAGGTAAAATAGCTAGCTCTTCTGGCAATTACCGGTGTATGTAAATATGCTAAGATAAAACCTGAGAAACGTGGCTTATTCTTTACTTCAGTACATCAAAACAATGAAATCAGTACATCTTAATGAGCACTTACTATTTTGTATTTTGTGCTACATGCAACCTATTATCAAAACTGCAACAGTGCATTTTATATGGAGAAGTTTCAGAGGCTAGTTTCACAGAAACACAGAACCACAGAATAGCTGAGGTTGGAGAGGACCTCTGCAGGTCGTCTGGTCCAACCCCCCTGCTCACACAGGGCCACCTACAGTCAACTGCCCAGGACTATGCCCAGACAGCTTTTGGATATCTCCAAGGATGGACGCTCCACAACCTCTTTGGGCAACCTGCTCCATTGCTCAAAAAATTCAAAAAGTTGGCTTTAGCATAAGTAAAAATTTTCATAATGCTGCAATACAAAGAAAGAAGAGGAAGCTTAAATCAATTAAACATGTCTCTATTTAATAGATTTCTCATAAATTAAATATATTAGATTTACTCTGTCAAGCTGTGATAATTCTACTCATACTATATATGAACTCTCACTATACATAAATATATATCTAGGGAGTGTTTGAGTGTGCATGTGTGTCTTCAGTTACTATGTACACCAGCAGGCTAAGAGATTTTGCTTTCACTTGCACCTAAGTAAATTAAAAGCAGTTCTACTGAATCACTCTCTTTAATGGAGTTATGTGATGTGGTGAAACTGAGAATAATGCCAGATCTACTTGTATTTAAATTACCACCTTAATGACCATCTATTTTTAGTGACTATAAATAGCTAAAATACTAGCATATCACTTACTAAAGGTTACTCATTAATGTATCAACACAACCTGGTAAATAATGCAGTAGAAAACGCCAATGTCTAAAAATATGCCAGAGTCACAAATAACAAAGCATGCCTATTCTGTTAAAGTCCATTTGTGTTACAAACCTTGAGAAACAGGTGAGCAACAGTATATTTATCTTTCTTAATATGTCTTTATGAGTATGCTCCATACTTAAGAATATTTTTATAAGCATTGATTTATAATATTAATTGCAAAAATAAAACTTAACTTTTTTAAATATGTGAAAGACATCTTCTGCACTATTAATTTTGTGGGGTCTAAAAGTCATTTTGGAGGCAATCGTGTTACATTTGTGCCTGTGAAACAAGACAAACATGAAGAAAGTAATTAAAGATGTTGCAAGCTTTGCAAAGCTCTGATTCCATACACAGAGAAACTGTCTTCTTGATATGCATTTAATCTTTCCTTCACATCTACCACTACCTTAAAGGACCTGCCGTATAAATATTTCTAATGATCAGTCAATACTGCCAGTGTTGTCATCAATCACTACAGAACAAGTACTCTTTTACACAGTAATCGCATAAATTGTCTTCCAAGAAATTATAATTCTTCCAGACACACCTCTTGATCTTTGGCAAGGTCATCTCAGCTCTTGAAGCCTTCATGGAAAGACAGCATATCTCAAAACTCAGAGATGGATGAATGGAAGGAAAAAGTAGATTCAGTTTAAAAAACTGTCAGAGTAAGCAAGTCTCTCTCTTTAACAAGCAATGTATCAGAAGCATGTTTAATGAAGAGTTTAATATTTGCTGATAATATCTAGTAGTACTAATGCTTCTTCTACACAGAAATAAATCACAAATGGTGGTTTGGAATATTGCCTGGAATTACTCAAAATTTTGCCACGGTGCTCTGGAATGTTATTTGAACCTTTAAAAATAATTCTTGGGAGAAATGTGTGTACCTGGTTAACAAAAGTATCTGTGCATAATTTCTGACTACATGAAGGAAGGAAATACGTTCAAATTAACTTAAATTTACAGCTGCTGCTTCAGTGTCTGAGATGCTATTAGAATTATTAGTAATAGACAAATCTTTAGGGCATTTAGGGCAAATCCTTGTGTGCCTTTTCTTTTAAGAATTTCCATTGTCTTCTTTTGAGCAGCCTTTACACAGCATTTTGTCTTTATGTGCATATATTAGGTTTTGCTTGTTATTATTTTTTTCCTTTTAAATGTTCTCTTCTCCATTAGATGTAAAAAATACTGAAAGCAAAACAGAACAAAAATCTTTCATTGATTGCTGTTGTCTGTCTTCCTTAAAAGTCAAGAGAAAAAAAACAGTAAAACTTATGGAGAAATTATTTCTGCAACAACATCATTATGGCTAAGAAATGGCTTTATGTAAAACTGCTTTACAAGAGAAATGGTCCACCAATGGGAATTATTTCAGCTGATAAAAAAACAGGGATAATAAAAAGGCACTGGGGTAAGAGGTAATTAGGGTCTGATTTATGAAAAGAGGCCACATACAGACAAACAGTTTTCCTCCTAACATGTTGTATGCATTACTGAATTTACAGGTCACCTCAGCCTATCAATAAAGAATAAATTTACGGAGACATAAAGAGACGTAAATGAGTTGGAATAGTCATCTTGAAAAATCAGTTGTTACTTGAATAAAGTTTAATGGCCAAATCTTGTCCTGGGGAATAAGCTGTTGGCTCCTTCAAATGATGCTAAAGTTGCAGGTAACAGTCAGTCAGACCAGAATATGCCAGGAACCAGAAAAGGAGAGAACTTGTAAATTATATCTAAGGGGGCAAATGTCTCACTGGAGAGAACAACTACTTATTACCTTTACCCATAACATGAAAGGTTTAAAAATCATCACAAGTTCTAAAGAACAAATCAAAAGAAGAGCTGTTTTCTTCACTTAAGGGAACTAAGCTAGATTTAGATGAATGTTGGCACACAACACAGGAATGTAATAATCCTCATATTTCCCTATGACAACTAAACATATGACAATAATTCACAAGAGATTTTGCAGCATAGCTGAAAGATGTTACTGGTAATCAATAGGACAAGGTTATTCTCTGGAGAAATAGCACCCACTTAATAGTCTGGAAATAAAGCCCATATACTTAAAGTGTTTACTGGGAGATAACACAAAATAAAAAATACGCATAAAGCATATATACAAGCTGAACAGGAACACCTGGGCTCCTGATGTATGAGAGGTGTTCTGGAACATTTAAGTGCCTTCACTGCAATGTTTCCTTCATAATATTCTATCTTATCTATACTGCAGTAGCAAAGAAGTATTCACTGCCAGGCAGCTTGATTCAAATTAGGAATGCAGTAAGGCAAACTCATCTGAATTCCAAATAGTTTAAATTGATATATACAAGAGAAGGCTGGTTTTGTGGCTATGTCACAAGACAGAAATCAGGAAAACAGATTCAGACCTTTTCTCTACCACAGCCTTTCTCTGTGACCTTGAGGAAAGACCGTTATGTCCAGGCTGTTAAAGGTAAAGAGCTGGAGAACATAAAATATAATTTCTAGACAGGTCAAAATAAAATCAGATTTTTTTTTTTTTCCAGATAGAATGCTGATAAATCCATTGCCGCATGACGATGTACATGCAAAAGGTGACACTGGATCAAAAACTGACCAGGTGAATTCCAGTAAGAAATACCTTACAAAGACTATTAAAAACAGAGATACAACTGCTGGGAGTAGACATCTCTGAGACTCAGATTGCTGCAATTTTGGAGGGTATCACAGGGGAGATACCACAACATGTTGACCCTACTCTGATAGTCCTTCAGAGACACTGCTCCAAGTTGCTGGTGGAAGTAAGATGCCAGGCTACATGGATCTTTGGTGTGGCCATTTTTGTGTTCTTACAGAAACTTTTAACTTGCTAGCTTGGGAAGTACTATTACTGTACCTACTACAAAATGAAATTCATCTGTTTGACAAGCTGGGTAAATATTTATGCAGTTAGCTCACCGTGAACATTATGTTGCCACAGTTTCATTATTACCACTGCAGCTAATATCTACTTAAGTTGTAGTTATTCAGGATAGAAATATCTTTAGATATCCAAGATGTACTTGTACAAATTAATTATGAACTTTAATGTTATGACACATAATACATTTTGGGATGAGCTAAAGGTGCTGTAACTCTTGGTGTGAACACGTCTGCCTCATATGAGCACATGCTATAACATAGCGAAGGGGGTACTCTGCCACCTTGTGCAAAAGGTTTGGAGCAAAGACAGGGACTGTCAATGATAAAAAACTGACACAGCACAAAATGTAATGCCATAGAAACGCATTATCCTATCAAAATTCCAAATCCCATTGATTTTCAAATAGAAAAATCATCCAGGAACATTGTCATATTACCATGATTTAACAACACATACAGAATTAGCTGAGCAATTTTAAATGTTTGTGCACTCAGTCTTAGCCAGTGGCAAATATAAGATAATTTTGTTTAGCCCAGGCTGAAATGATTGAAGTTCAAGCTAAGCTGATGAATGGTAATATGTTAAGCAGTAGTGATGTAATTGTGTGTCTGAGTTCTCGGGCTCCTAAGTCTGCTTAAGTCACTTTGGAAAATTGGATTTCGCTAAGTCATTTGTAACAAGATTTTTCAAGGTATTTAGACATTTTAGTCCCATCAAAATCAGTGGGAGATAGATGTCACAATGCCTTTAAAAATCTTGTTTGTAGAGCCTTGCACTGCTGAACAGAGAAAAAAGAAAACCGGACCTGCACCCGCAAGTTGTTTTTGGACAATGACTGCTTCCTGGGAACAAGAATGCAGTGATGATTAATCGAGGGCAAACACAAAGGACTCACCATGCACTCATATAGACCCTCAGAGCAGGATCAGGCCTCAAATTCATGTGGTAAGGGAAAGGCTGGGAGGAAGGGGCTGAATGATAATAATAAGATAATACTTAGCTTAGGCTGATTCTGAGTAAAATTTTAATGGTTATGAATCACTTGAAAGTTAAAACACACAAATAAGTATGTATGCCACCAATTTTTTTCAAGGCAGTTGTAGTCAGTTTCTTGGCATCACAGCAGACATAAATAAACAAGACGCTATTTCTTGCACTTTGGGTTTCAGTACTTAAGGAAAGTCCAAAGTCACAACAGAGGTGAGCTATGGTGCCCTTTTGCCCTGCTCAGATGGTGATCAGAGAGAGTCTGACAGCATGTGGAAGGATGAGGGAGTCCGTGTGTCATTCCTGGTCCTTAGAAGGCAAAGAGGGAAACCGCAGCCCAGCGGAGGGCTGGGTGACCAGGCTGGCTGGTATCTGCAGCAAATAAAAGCTAAAATGAACAATTCCAAGAAATAAAACAGTGATCAGGATATTTCCTTATGAGCTATATGAAGAAGAGAGATCTGAATTTTTAATGTACAGACCTCTGCCATTGAAAATTATCCTTTACTTTTCTCTGTAGCCTAACTTAGAAATGAGTGGGAGTTATACACCTGTTATGTGAGAACGGAGGGTGACCATAAAGCACCTCTCCTTAGAGTTAGTTTAAAATATTATCTGAGGTGTAAAGTGCAACCTTGCTTGTTCACATGCTTAGCATGATTACAGATGTCTACAGTGTATTCCCTTTATTAGCTACTTAATAGCAAATGTATTGAAATACCCTAATAAAGTAGAGCTAAATATCAAAAATTGGACTATTCAAGCCATAAATGAAGCTGAGTCTGCCAGCATTATTCTCTTCATAAGATTTGCTAGCCTTCCCAGTCTTTCAGCAGAACTGAGAGAACAGCAGGGAGCATGGCTGAGCCTCACTGCAAAAGTGACAACCCTAGCTAGCATTACACAGCATCCCAACATAGTTTTTAAGTTAACCCCAATGTTTTTGAAATGTAAAGCACACATAAAAGGGTAAAAAACACTGGCATTTTTTATCTCCAGGGTTTTGTGTGTGTGTTGCAGGTTTGAGGAACTCCACATCATAAAAATATGAGAATAATTCCTCCATGGTAAAATTAATTCCCATCTAGGATTGCTGAATTGTAAGAGTTGCACATCTCAAAATGCTCAAGTCATGATACTAACAAAATTATAAAAAGATAAAGATTGCAGAGTGTTCCAAAATGAAACTACGATCTACAGGAGGTACGTTCTTCTTTTTCTCCCCACAGTATCTAAAGTATCTTGCAACCTGTGATAGAACTTTACCCTTAGTTATGCTACTCTTGAAATGAGACTCTGATATGTCTGATACAGAAATCATATTCAATCTCAAGAAATACAGTCTCAGAAATATTTAAAAGGAAATGAAAATATAAATGGAAAAGGACTTACATTTTTATTCAGCTATTTAATACCTAAAATAGTTAATGAGACAAACTCCCACTGATCTTTATAGATCTTTTGTCTGTTTCGGAGTTTCAAGGTTTAGAAATAGCAATTCAGAAATAGCAATAAAGTAAATGTTTTTCATCCTTTCCTATATCCTTATAGATGAGAATTATTAGGTAAAGTGAACATTATAATGCTTATGCATGCTAGGTAGCAATTTCCTCATGTGAATGGAATTTCTCGCATGTATTAGTGTGACGCAGGATATGTCATTGGATGCTGCTTATGAGGAAGTGACATTCACTATGAATAGAGTTATAGAAATCACCACCTAACAGATAAGTGCAACATCTTGTAAGCCAGATATTAATGTTCAGTGGTCACAATTTGGAAAAGAATTTCAGAGTTCATCTTCCCTTTAGATGCCTGGATGCATAATTCCTTGGAAAATCTGATTGTTCCTAACAGACAGTCAAATATCAGAACTATGAGAAACAGAAAATCTAAGGAAACTCCTCAGAGTATCCACATCTTTTCACAACTGTATCATTTCCTCATATAATATGGTCCACTTAATAATGACCCTAAGTGATGCTATCACTTTCGTCTTTATCACACAACTACACAGCAAAGCTGACTAGTGAGATGGCAAATAAAAGTCTTGACCCTTCTACAGATTTGTAGATTTTTTTGACTCTAAAGTCCTCAGGCTGATTCTTGAAATTGTCATGAAAAAAAGCATTCTTCTTAGAGATGTCTGCAGATGAGTAAAGAGCTGCTTGTCTCTGGGGTTCAGCTGACGTCCTCAGCAGACAGCTTATGAAACTCTTTGCTACCAGGCAGAATTCCTAGGAATTCGGGATGTTGCGGTATCCTTAATTTCTCCAGCTCTCCTGTTGTAGCACAGAATATCTGTGGCTTTCCATTTTTCATGCAACCAGCAGCATTCAAAATTTTTTGAGTAAGTATAGTGGGACTATTTTGAATGAAGCTCCTATTCATAGTTGCAGGGTCTCCATTAAGCAAATGATGACTTTTAGTCTTACTTTCCAATGTCCTATGCTTTTACACATCTCTCTCTCTCTCTCTCTCTCTCTTTTTCTGTTTCATTAAGAGGCAGATGTTAATACAATACTAAGTTGGCACTTGTGAAAAACTAAAGGGGTGTTTGCTGAATTTGAATATGAATATGTCTGCATATTTCTGTGTAAAAATTTTTTGTGCAGCTATTTATGCCTATGTTTTAATATCAGAACTATGAGAAACAGAAAATCTAAGGAAACTCCTCAGAGTATCCACATCTTTTCACAACTGTATCATTTCCTCATATAAAATGGTCCACTTCATAATGACCTTAAGTGTTGCTATCACTTTCGTCTTTATCACACAACTACACAGCAAAGCTGACTAGTGAGATGGCAAATAAAAGTCTTGACCCTTCTACAGATTTGTAGATTTTTTTGACTCTAAAGTCCTCAGGCTGATTCTTGAAATTGTCATGAAAAAAAGCATTCTTCTTAGAGATGTCTGCAGATGAGTAAAGAGCTGCTTGTCTCTGGGGTTCAGCTGACGTCCTCAGCAGACAGCTTATGAAACTCTTTGCTACCAGGCAGAATTCCTAGGAATTCGGGATGTTGCGGTATCCTTAATTTCTCCAGCTCTCCTGTTGTAGCACAGAATATCTGTGGCTTTCCATTTTTCATGCAACCAGCAACATTCAAAATTTTTTGAGTAAGTATAATGGGACTTTTTTGAATGAAGCTCCTATACATAGTTGGAGTCTCTCAAGCAAATAATGACTTTTAGTCTTACTTTCCAATGTCCTATGCTTTTACACATCTCTCTCTCTCTCTCTCTCTCTCTTTTTCTGTTTCATTAAGAGGCAGATGTTAATACAATACTAAGTTGGCACTTGTGAAAAACTAAAGGGGTGTTTGCTGAATTTGAATATGAATATGTCTGCATATTTCTGTGTAAAAATTTTTTGTGCAGCTATTTATGCCTATGTTTTAGAGGCAGTTGGGAGAAGTCTTCTCATTTCATGCTTCTAGAAGTTGCTGGATATTATTTGGCAAGAAGTGCACTTAGCTTGCTCTCATACTGCAACCTGCAATACAGGCACAGTTTTGAGCTATGCCGTGGCAAAATCACAATGTAATTTTAAGAAAAAAGGTTGAAACTATCACATTGCAGTATTTTAGCTATCACTGAGTGTATGTTACATGATTTCCATAAAGTTTAATGGAATCCAAAACATTCTAATGATGATTGCATCTATTTACACTAATTATGTAATTATACCAATTGCACAAATAGAAGGCAATACATACCATTGACTGAAGCCAACAACTAATTATCAAAATAAAAACAACATGAAACCAAGCTGTGAGTAAAACTGAATGAAAAGTTAGGTGTTTATTCTTCAAGTACGTGCAACAAACATGTACAACCTCTCGAGTGTTTTTCCCGTTCTGTCTTCTACCCAGGAGAACTCCGCCACTTAGAACTGCCTCAGGAAAATTTCCTTGTAAAGCTCCTAAAGCTTGTTCCATATACCAAAGCTGAACTTAAAGACATGCCTAAATGTTGTCTCAAATAAGAATTGAATTACGTAATCTGGGTGCAATATTGTTTTGCAAGTACCTTAGTGCAGAGGTCAAAAATCTTTCCAGAGAAACATGTGTGATCTGTTTTTCTTTGCAACTGGAAAGTTAATGCTGCTGGTAGAGATGTGAGCTTGGAGCCTGGGGTAACTAAGCCTCATTGTAAGGCAGGAACTCCTGTTCGTGAAGATTTATCAATTCAGCAGAACCTGGAAGCTACACCTCCCAGGAACAGGGTTTTTTTAGGTACTTTCTGTATGAATGTGGAAGGCTGTTGTCACCTTGCTCAGTATATTGCATCAGTGAAGTCTCATCCTATTTGATGTTGTTTTGTCTTACATCTCTTGCTAGTGTATGTGGGATGTTGTATTTCAAGAATCTCATGATAACATACAAGTAAGCATTTAAATAACAAAAATGCCTAGTCAAGTACTCCAAAGTTAACTATACCTTAATTCACCAGTCAGCTGAGAATCATACTTCCTACACACAATCAACCTCACAAATATTTCACTATATGTAGATAATGTAATTTAATTTACAATCCTTTCCAATGCATTTTCCCCCTGGCAGATCCCCTACCCATTTTTTTCTTGGGGATTACAGAAACAAGATGAGTATTTCAAGCATGTCATAAATCAACTCTAGAATGAAGTAACTGGTAGGACAGCCTAAAAATGTGTCTAAAAATCACCAAGCTGCTCTGAAAGGTCACTAGCAACTGTGCTTGATAGACTCATATTTCCCAAATTATTTGGAAACTTTTGTGAGGGGAAAAAAAAACAATTTGTCTTCAGAAAGTATGCCGGTGCTGTCATGATGCATAGATTTCAGTCTCTATACAACCAAGATTTGGGCTTAATGTGTCCTATTAGAGAAAAGACTTGTAGTGATTTAAACACTAATTTTCCTCCCTTTATGCAGAGCAAAGGCTACCGCTGAATTTGAGTTGATGTAGGCAAAGGAAAATGACTATCTGTTCACTAATTCATCTCTCTGCCTTAAAAGCTCACAGGTTGTTCCAATAAAAATGTGGTGACACTGATTTGGGACCATGTTAGGCAGAATCACTGAAGTCTGTGGATTCCTCGCACAGAACACTGTTTCCCAAGCCAGCCTAAGACAGTCACTCACTTTCCGCTTTTGCTTGGCTATATATGCAACACAGGGCACAAACGGATCACTTGTAAGCCGTATTGTCCATACCAGTTTAAAGGAAAGGAATACAATTCATGGCAAAATATGTTTTATCTATTCCAAATTACTTATTATAGTTTCCAATTATTTTTATTTTCTTTCTATAGAATTTCATGCATACACGTGTCATGAGAGTGAGTCTTTAAAGCACAGTGTTACACTTCCTTTTATTTGTTTCTGTACTAAGGGATATTAACATACACTTCTAAGGACAGATATCATTAACTTTTAAAAGAGCTGTGGTAGTTTTAATTAGGGCACTCAATGGCATTTGCTAGCAACATTTAACTTTAATCGACAACTTGTCAACATGATCTAACATTTCCTATTTTCAAATAACTATGGGAGAAAGAAGTGCAAACACCACTAAATGAAACTGCTAAAGGACTTGCCTTTAGTTCATGCAGCTAAAGAAACCGCTTTAATGAACAGCTAGATTTTCAGGTTTCCTTTGAGTTTGTTATGGCAATTTGTATTTTTAAGCAGGGAGAATGGATTTCTAAAATTCAGGTTTTGCATGAGGGTCTTTTTCTGTCTTTTCTGCAGAACACTGAAACATATTTAAATTAAATCTTGAAAACAATACAATTATATTGACTAGTAATTTATTTTTTTGCAATAGCAACAACAATGACGACGTACATGAACAACTTTAAAAAAATTATCATTATTATTGTCATTATCATTATTACTGGAATGCTTGGAGATTCTAACTGACCTGAGTGATCTGTGTGGTGTGGCATTTTTTTGACAGCTGTTGCCTCCATTCATTTAAGAAATAATATGAAGAAAAAACTCACCCCAACACATACACCACCACCCCCCACCCCCCCCACCCCCACAAATAGGTGCATAGAAAAGCAGTAATTCATCAAAGCTCTAGTCTGGGAGGAAGAAATGTTCTCTCCTCCTCTGCTTTCTGTAAAGTCCATTGAGGGAAAACAGATTATCACAAGAAGGAAATTCAAAAGAGAGGGAGTGGAACTATAAATTGAGCAATTAAGGAAAGTTCATTATCAAGTGTTTATTATAACAGCTGAAGATGAATTAAGTTGTCTAGCAATTTTAAAGAGTCATAAACCAATGGTGACATCCTCATATTGCAGCAAACTATCAAAGCCAAGATAGAACAGTATATTAGGGTAGATAATATAAACATAATAAAAAATGGGGAATAGCAGCCTTCATTAAATCATCATCAGAGACAGACAAATTGGATAATGTTTTAGGTAACTTCTGCCAAATGAAAAATCAAGTTTGATGGTCATTATAAAAGAAAATATTAAATTGCCTATTATGAAGCATATACTGTTTTGTAGGAAACAAAACATTTATCTATGCCTGCAGAGATTAATTCCATTTGCAAGTGTCAAGAACTTTTGTTTGGATTTTAAGTGGTTGCTAAAGGTCAAGGAATATATTTTTAATGGCAATAAGAAAAAAGGATATCATAGTATAGTCCCTAACCAAATACCCTTCTTAATCCATATTATAACATTAGGGCTCAGATTCACCCTATTTGAACTAAATTGAGAACATAGCTTCTTCGTATTTTCTGTTTCTAGCCAAAGGAAAGAAATAGGAATTCCTAGATGACTATGCCACCCAGGCTCCACTGTCTACCAATGGAGCTAGGTGGAAAAAAATCTAGATCCAAGGGCTTTTCTGCTTTGGAATACTGTTTTACATAGCTATGCTTCAGTTGCTCTTCTACTCATAAAACTCTTGAGATGTTCTTATCCCTCATTTGTGAGGAATAACTGTACACTTTAGAAGTGGATTAAGGTAAAGCATGTGAAGAGCTTGATGTCAAGTTTTTAAGCAATAGTTACCCTAAAAAGCCTCAAGAGACAAATTTACACTAATGCAAAGATTTTATCAAGACCACAAGTGATCTGATTGTGCAAGTTACCATGCATCAGCTGATCTTGGATAGCTGTCAATGCATATGGTCTTACCTCAGGACACAGTATGGTAAATTTCTTCACATAAGTAATCACAAGCAGAATTTTAAGCACGTGCTTGAATCTCTCTGAGATTCAATACAATTTGAAGTTCAAAGTTAAGCATATGCTTAAATATTTTCTTGAATATGCATGAGTTGCTCAGCTGGGCCCTTCAGTGAACATGCCTCCTTTTAAAATTGTTTGCTAGGATATTTGCAGAAAGTGAATCCACGGGGGCCACAGACACAGCCAGTTTTATTTTATTTTCTAGTTCAAATAAATTTTCGTGAATAAGTTTTGCAGTATTTGCTTAGCATTTCCTAGGGGAATAATATCTGCCAACTGGCCTTGCCATCAATAAGGAAGTAACTAGATGCAAAATGTCAATATATATTGCTCTCTCCAGAGTAGACATGTCAATGAAATTAAAAGGTAAATTACTGAACATCTGGCTAGCACTATATTTTTAAGAAGCCTGATCTAGTTCAAGTCAGAGAACTGGGAGAAGAACGCCTAGCCTCTACTCAGGCATCTGCTGTATTCAACAGCTGCCTATTCCCAAAAGCTTTGATTGAGCTGGGAACCTAAGAGGGCATTTGAAGATTCAGCTTGTGCAAAAAGAGTGGTTGCAGGGCTGCAAGTCACAGCCATGAATGAGGGTTTC
>NW_008825557.1:2885046-2886547 GCF_000699105.1 Pygoscelis adeliae
ACCTGTGCCCGTACAGTGATCAAGTGACCTATGGAAAAGAAAGGAATCACAGTATGGCTTCAAACCTGCAGCAAAGATAGAGCAGAGATAAATCTCAATAGGATTTTCTTATGAATTCCAAAGCTAAAGTATTATTTATTACTTTGTTAACTATTTCTTTCTTATTCATACACTGTAAGATAACAGCAGATGTAATACAAGACTAAAGAAAGCATGTCAATGTCCTGTCTTTTACATCTGAGTCACTGCTATGAAATCAGGTTGGGCTGGTGTTTGTGAAAAGTCTTTACTAGGAAGCACCTACACAGTGATAGGATAGAAAAATGTCTGATACTCAACAGGTACCATAATATTCAGGAAAATAAGATTTTTAATGAGTTATATAACTCAATGAACATAGTTTTGAATAAGCAGTATATCCATTAAAGGAGTGATCTCTTAATTTCTGATACACCTAAAGCTCCTGGATTTTCCCAGAGAACGAAACCCCATAACAGACAAATCTATGCTTGGAGAAAATAGCACCCATTTGTACAATTCATTGTGCATTAACTATTACTGATTGTTATACGTATCTGGTTATTCTCAGTCTTATTATTCTGCCTACAATATACTGATTAATTATCCAAAACCCGTTAAACAACACTGTTCATTGTGCTACTTAAAACAAAATTATATGAAGGATGTGATAAGGTTTAAGATTCTTATTTTTATAGTAATTCTTGAATGTTAGTGTAGCAAATCCAGAAAAGGGGGGCAGGGAGACAGGACCTCTAGCCTGGGTTTGCTCCTAAACTTCAGTACATAATGCTATGATCAGTGCTAAGAGGCAGTGGTTTGTAAAACATTATACAGGGATGAAGTGGAAGAGAGTGATTTGTTCTTAAGAGTTAGTAAACTATTCTGACATTGAGTATAAAGGTAAAACTTTTATGAGACCTACTGATATGTGCTGCCAGTCATGTGAATGATGATCTACCTGGAAACTATGTTTATGAGTAAACAAATCTGCTAATTAGAGCTAATTGTGTCAGCAAATTAACAAACATAATTAATCTAAGCTCTCTGATTCCATTGGGGAAAAGGTATTACTGAGTGCATGAGGTGAAAAATGTAAATAAACTTCAGAGTGGAAGGCAAATAAGCGGCAAAGTGTGAAGAAGCATTCAACTTAAGCATGGTTGAAAGCACAGAACATATTAGAGATTTGACAGAAAGTTATGCGATAGGGAAATACAGAGACATATGAATGCAGAGAGGGAAAAATTGTGTTGGTTGATCTATGGTGAATATAGGTAAAAATGACTGATTTACAGGTTTTGCATCAAAAACAATTGCCACATGGTTACTAATACTCCATTTGCAACCCTCTGACATCAGAACATAGAAACAGCTACTCAAAATGTCTACATTTATATATAAATAAGTAAACTGGGTACATATATCATCCTTTTTGTTGATGAAGAAATACAAACTGTTCTGAAAATCCTGCTGTCTGCTA
>NW_008825557.1:2886560-2931238 GCF_000699105.1 Pygoscelis adeliae
AAAGATCACTGTCGTAAGTCAGCTTGGTTGCCATCAGTGATCAAATTCCTGTCCAATTAATCTATCTGAGGGGCTTCCAAGCCATGCTTTCCTGTTGATGTTCATGCTCTGAATTGCAACAAAGAGCCTGGAAGGCTGTTAAGAACTTGAAAGGAATGTTTACAACCCTATGATTCAGACTCCTTTTCCTGAGAATAAACAGGCCATTCTGTGGAGAGCAAAGCCATCAGCAAACACTTGAAATTTATTAAATACTTTTCTACAGTGTTACTCCTCCACCTCACTAATTGCTGCAGCTGCTGCTACAAAAACATTTCAATTACAGCTGAAAGGAGAGGTGGCCCATGCAAATCTTACAGGGAAAAAAGACCCCTATGATAATCCTTTGTCATGTGGTCCAACGCATGACTGTTTGTGTGACTCTTCTGCTTTCCACAGTCATCACTAGGTGACATTCTGGCTGTTGTGGTGGAAATGGAAAAACTCCAATTCATATTCTGGAATATGAATTCACCTTTTGCCTTTTTACATTATACAACTGCAGAGCTTCATTGTAGGAGCGAGAACTGTGAATCTTTTTCTTCTCAGTTACAATAAAATTAAACTCAGACAAGATAACCACGGCGTTACTTCTAGGTGCCACTTGAAAACAGAAACCAAAACAGAATGAGGACAGGCTGGATCAATTTCAGTTGAAGGAGTCAATGAGCACACATAAGAAACCAAGAATGTGCTGTGGATTGCCTAATTTATTCTGTGCTGGGGTAGAGTAACTCTGCTGGGGTAGAGTAACTCTCCTGGACAGTGTGATCAGGTCACACATTCTGGGAGGTTCACTGAATTTTGTGAGTTCCTCTTTGCAATGACCCAAGTGGCACAATATAGATTTCCAAGCTTTCATTTCAGAAGCATGAAGAAACCTATACTATCACAGGCCCAAACTGTTCTCTGCATTTCAAATCCCAGGACTGTTTCTAGTCAAGTGGGACTTGCAAATGAGGTGGATGAGATCTGTTATATTTGTTTGTTTACTGCTTACCGCACATGTGCTGTGTACGGTATTTTCTAAAAGAACCATCAGCAAGGAGGAGGCAGCTACCTGTTCTCTTTGGCCTGGGTTAGGAAGAAGATACTAAAAGGTGCAAGGGGTTTTTCCTTTCCTGGAGGCAACTATGAGAAGCTTTGGGAGTGCTCACTGGGATGGCACACAGGTGGCCTGCAGCCCAGGATCCCCTAGAAGTCTGCGGTGACACAAGAGGGAGGTCTCCCAAGGGCCTGAGAGAAGATAGTGTGAAAGGTTTTGCTGTCCAAGCAGCCAGTGAACACTGGTGATTAGAAAGCATGGCTGTAAGAAAGTTTTAAAGAGGAGGCAGGTTTCATGAACATTTTATTTCAAACTTACTCACTAGGACTGAGCTTTCCGTATTTCAGTTACTTCATTGTAGTTTGTCTTCTAATAGAGCATGGCTTTAAGGAATGCTTTTACTGGGTTTTGTTTGCCCAGTTAAAATAAGATAGGATATTTGTACCACAGGGACATGGTTATCTTAGAGTTGTCGAAAGATCCATTTCCCCCAAATATTACTGGATGAAGAAAAAACACTAGGCCCTTTCATCTCCCTTTTCAGCCGTCAGGAGCAAGAATCTGTGGCTTGCTGCTCCCAGATGAGTGCCCTGGCAGCCGCCTTATCTGCATTTCATCCTGCACCACAATCTTTGCATTTAATGTGCTTCTGCAGGGTAACCTAAGGAGGTACCTAAGGGGTGAGATCCATCTTACCCCTCTTTGCCTTTCCTTAGCCCAGAATCTAATGACTTAGCAACAGCAATGGAAACTTTAAACCTGGTTCATGGGCGTAGGAAAAAGCAACTACATATCTTTTCACTATATTTTTAACTCACCCAGAGTGGGATTATTCTCTTTTAACCTCCAGATAAAATCTTGTAACTTTTTGTATAGATTTTGGCTAGAAATATCTGAAAATGGTCTCTTATATTTCACTAAAATGTTTTCAGCCTTTTAAAAGTCTTTCCATGTATTCTGTGACTAGGATTTAAATTTTGAGAGATTTTTAGAAAATTTTGTCTTCACTCTAAGCATGATTGTCATTTCATGTCAAAGTATCTCCTCTCCTCTCCTCTCCTCTCCTCTCCTCTCCTCTCCTCTCCTCTCCATGATTCTATTCTATTCTATTCTTCTTTTTCTTTTTAAAAAAACCCCAAATCAACACTCTTCCACACTTCTAATATGTCATAATTTATATTCCCGTCAAGAAAAATAGCAATTATTTGTCCATCTGCCAAGGTCAAATATCTTAATCTCATTTTGAATCGCATTGTAAGAGGAAAGTAAAGATGTCTTTCTTCAGGAGTATGGCAGGGAGATTGACAAAAGATTGTGAAGCACTGAAGTGCTGTATTGATCCTTCAACAGTACTAATTAAAGAAAGAGAATTTAGCTTGTGTTGAGATGAAATAGCAGAGCAAAATTAGTAAAGGGGTCTGCTTTTTTATCTTGAATAATATAATTAAAAATGATCGCCTAGCTATTTCTATTAGTCTGCTTTTTTCTTTTTCTATTTGTAGCTTTACTACTTGGAAAAGAATATTAGGGATATGTTAAAAACTTGCATATATCTTAGAACTCACCTGAAATCAGGTAGTTGCTAGGAGTCTCTGGACAATTGCAGTACTCAACAATTTGATTTTGTCTGAATAAACGTCTAATCCAAAACACCTTAGGGTGAATGGAAAGTCGATGACCTCTGTAGTACATGGGAATAGAATTTGGTTTTCTAACATTTCCAAAGCCATGTCATACTGTTGTTTGTCTGTTTCTCCTTCTACCATCCAGTCTTCTAAATATTTTTAAATAAAATACAACAAGTAAAAATAAATAAAAAGACACTACAGCCATATACACTTACAGAGAATCAATATTCAAACTCAAACTTGTGAAATTCCAATAGCAGCAAAAAAAGTTCTAAAATAGAAGTGAAATTAGATACTGAGCTACCATTTCTAAACATAATTAAACATTAAACCTATGCCACAGATGTGTTCATTAAATAAGAAGTTTCTGTATGTTGTACATTTATTTGCAAGGGTTTTACCTTATTTTTATACTATTTTATTTTATCCTTTGGCTATTTATATAATATCTAGTGCTGTTTCATTTATTTTATTTTAACTCCATGAAACACTTTCATGAACTGCATTTTATATATCAGTAAAAACTTGTGTAAATAATGCCTGAAGTGGTGAAATTTATTCCTCACATTAGGCAACTAATGAGACACCCTGACTGAAAGACTGCCATTATCTTTCAGGAGAGTTGGACTGGGCCCTTAATCTTCTACAAATCATGTACTTAAAAGAGAGAAATTGTGATGTCTGATTTTACCGGAGCTGTTAACAGAACTGAAATAAAACATCTCCTATTGGTGCAATAATGAAACCACAATGTGATTATACAGCAGTTAAATATATTTTAGTGTGAAACACACATCTGATAAATTATTTGAAGATTAATAACCACATCTACTTCATAACAGTGGTATGACAGAGATGAAACGCTGAGCTCCACAAATGAAAGGTTGTAATTCATTTACTTCTATGCTCTACCCATGCTCAACATCTAAGGGATTTACACAGTGCAGTGCAGAATGGGTCAAGCTGAATCAATCTGTGAAGTGTTCTCTAACAAAGTGGTATATTCTCTCCTAAAATTTGCATGTAGATTATTACAGAAGGTAGAATATGATACACCAGCTTGGGTACAAATCAAGTTCTGAATCTCCTGTGGCCTGCAGCCAGGTCAAACTACCATGACTGTCTATGGAAAAGGATTGCAGAGTTACTATCCTCTAAAAAAGAAATAGTTCAAATAATAACTTTGTATAGTATATCTTATTCTGTGTAAAGCTCATGGTTTCATCCCAAATGTACTGATCACATTCATTAGTTCCCTTTTCCTTTCACTTAAGTAATGAGTGGAACTTAAATAATATCAGATATGTTTAAAATATTGAAGAACATATCCTTCCAAAAGCTGTGAGCATGCTCATGCCAAGTAAAGAAATTCTTGTATAAAAGTATTCAGTAACACACCATAATGTACCTAACCATCTTGCAAAACTAATTCATTATCATTATTCACCTCTCCGGGTACAGAAGATATTGAACCTTCGTGCAATAACTTACTTAAAACAATCAACAAACTCTCACTCCTTTGTTGAGATGTTACTGCTTCATGTTTGAGATCTGACAATAAACTTGAGCATCTGGGTCTGTAACAGGTATCTCGTGCTATTTATCTGTAATACAAAGTTTCTAGCACATTTCTGAGGTACTGGAGTACAAAATCAATATCAGATGTTAAGAAAGGACAATATATGATTAGAAATAGTGTTTATTAGAGGTTAAAAGAGAGGATAAATAGCAAGCTACTACCATTAAGCAGAATCTGAAGATATAACGTCTTGCCAGGTAGTTCAATAGTGAAATAGGATCTGCATTGCTGTCTTTGCTACTTTTTGCCTAACTCACAGGAGAATACATGTCTATGACAGCTATCATATATTTCTATTTTAAGCACCCTTTTCCAAAAGACCTTTCCCTGAAGTTTCCTCTTGGCAAGGGAGGTTGCAATTAAGGGCAAATGTCAAAGTTGCTGTTTCACTGACCATGACATCTTTATCTCCGAGGTGATACCTTTACAGAAGGCCAATCCCCATCTAAGTTTTCTTTATGTTTTGTAAGAACCCTGTGACCGTATCTGTATTAAAGCAACCTTTAAGGGACATGTGGGTTCCCTCCTCTGCTTAACGGGATTCAAAGCCTTTTTTCCCCCCCCCCAGCCTATTTTTCTAGGTTTTTTTTCCTGGTTTCTTTACTGAGTATTAATGTTCTCAGGTTCAGCTTGTTGTATTCAAGTACACTCATACAGAAAGTGAAATCAATGTTTCTTTGTAGTATTCCACTTCAGATGTCAAGTCCCAAACGGAAATTGATAGTCTAATACTTGAGAGTCTTGGGCACTAAAATTAAGCTTTTTCTTCTTGATACCTGCAGAAGTAGTAAAAACTGAATCAGCAACAAAGAAAGAATAAACGATTGCATCAGCTAGAGTGAAAGTAAAGAATCAAGAGCAGTGTCAGCAATGCTACAATAGTGCAATCTTCTTTGCTAAATAACATTATAAGAATTTATTTAATAGCATGATTATTTGTTAGCACTATGAAATTTCAGAGCCAAAGAGGAACATGAAAGATCTTTAAAAACTCTTAAAATATTAACTTATTCAGAATTAAATTCTGTTCTGATTTTCTAACTGTGCACCTTGATAATAACCACTGGGATTACAAAATTGGAAAGCCAGCCTGAAAGTAAACTCTACATTTCTGATTTAATCAGATTTTTACAACAGTAGCTGTTTTTTGAATCAAATGATACTATACTGAAATAAAGAAAAAAGGCTGCTTGTTGATGAGTTTACAGAATTTCAGCCAAAGAGAAAACTGTGAACATTTAGTTCTACATTCTGCCTAATATAACCATGGAACTGCTCTAAATTATGTCTTGCTATTATTACTAGTATTTCCAGTAGCTGTGGTTGAAATAGATGTGTTATTTTTGAAATGAGAATCTCCTTTCAATATCTCAAATTATAGCACATACACCAGATACTTTGCTAAGTCATTCTGATGTTAATTTCTAGACTGTTTGAAAAAACGTCTGTGAAAAATTATCTGGAAAACACTAATTAGTTAAAAGAAAAACCAGATGGGCTTATGGCCACCTGTACAACTTGGAACCTAAAAGTCTTGATTGAAGCTAGATGTCCTGTGGCTTTGTGCCTCCTCCAGCACAATGAGGATCTCGGAACCCATGAGGAGTTGGCTTGATTTAGTGTTTGCAAGGTGTCAGGTGGACTTCAGACCAGCCCCCAAACCTCATGTTCCAAAAGCAAACAAACAAGCAAACAAACAAAAAATCCAAACCCCAGGCAGTCTTATCTGGTGTTTAAATTTGTGACTCTTCACTTCTCAGACTGTAATCTGTTATAACTTTTTCTACTGGACTGAAAAACTCTCTGCTATCAAATTTCTCCTTTGAATTTCTGTTGCAAACTACGATCAAAGTATTCCTCTTCATAACATGAATGGACTAAGAGACGTTGTTTTCTTTCTATTGTGCATGTTTTCCATTAATTTAATTGTCCCTTTGTCATTTCACTGAAGCTGATTCATTTTTTAATGTCTTTCTGGATGTTTGGTGACAACTGAACACAGTAGCCCGATAGAAATGGTCTCAGTACCAAGTACAGACATGCATTATTGGTATATTTTCTCAAAAATGTGTATGTATTGTACACACCTATATCATCTTTGTGTCTTCATTCTCATTTGCAGTAAGAATAGCATGAAAACTGTTTGTAGAAAGGTTATATAGAACACACAGGCCCCAAATGTTGAACCAGTTTTGGCCCATATGATGCTCTTTGCAGAGTTAGCAAAAGGGAATTTGATCAAGGGTTAGAAATGAAAAATATTTGCTATACAGGTATCGGCTTATAAAATCTAAAGTTAGTGCTTTATGTGGTTCCAGCAAATTCCATTAAATGGAGAGAAAATTAATATTAAAACAATTATAATATGACTGTGCGGCCACACCCTTTCTATTCAGTTTTCTGCTGAAAAAGGACCATTAGATCACTTCATATGTTACATACCAGTATGTGCTGAAGCCAATGATTTGTGCTTCACTGAAGTACAAATTGAGTTTGGCCAAATAATATCTTCTTGAAAAGAATCCAGACTGGATTGGAAGACATCTTGCCACTGAGACTCTAACAGTTTCCTGTAGTTTTCCCCAGCAATTAGTTAATATCACTGTTGCAAATTTTGGCCCAGTTTCCTATTCAGCTTAACTATCTTCCAGTTATGACTTCCTATTAGTTTTTTTTCCCACATTAAAGAGACCTTTAACAGTCAGTAGTTTCTTTCTGTGAAGAAACTATTCCTCCGGTCCCCAAGTCACCTCTCAATCTGCTTTTGAGAAGCTAAATGGCTCACTTTTAAGTGTTTAACCAAATTTCTATTTAGCCACACTTAAATAATTCTCAACATACTTTTGCAAACATGCGTATCCGTTTACATTTTTAAGAAGAATCCCTTTAACCTGTGAATACTGTATACATCTTCAGCTAGAAAATGCTAGTTATGCCATCTCCAGTAGTCCTATGGAGATGTGTACCATCCTGAGATGTCATTTAGCTATGGTGAAACCTGTCATCTAAGATGAAGCCATGGATTTTCTGAAGTGGCAAAATTCCTACCAACATTAATAGGGCCAGAATTTCCTTCAAGAGGAACTGAAATCAAACAAATGGGGAGAAACAAACATTCAAAGCAACAAGAAATGAAAGTGAATTGCTGAGACATCTAACATTAGGCCTGTAAACAAAACACATGACAGAGCCTCTGTAATCTATATTACATGTGGTTACATTGATGTGCTGTAGTGAAATAATATGCACAGGATCTTAATGGAGCACAAGTATAGATATTATCTTTCAAAAGAAAACACTTTCTAGGGAATTTTATTGGGAAAATTTTGAACTCCTCCAGCACCATCAAAATCATCAAAAGCATTAAGGTGTGGGACCTTAAGAAAATAAACAAATCCCCCAGTGCACAAATTCAATTTTGTAACAATGAAAACTTGCATGTTAGCAGCATAAATGAAGTTTCCCCATTTCAGGCATGTTTTGTGGGTGATCATATTTATGTCTACTGCAGGAAGAAGTTCCCGTGTTGCATCAGTAACACTAACTGTTTACTTAAATGATTTCTTTCTGCTTCCCAGACCCCAAAGAATGAAATGATTTAGACAGACAGGGTGAGATTCTTCCAACCTAACTTTATACATTTACCATGTGGATGATCTACAACAGACCAAGCCATCTAAACTCCTTGTAGGCGGTGAGAGGAATGTCACTCAGAGGTACTGCAGTGACTAACACAGGACAGAGGGACTGGCAAAGAAATCCATTGCTGAGTACTCTTTTCTCTTCACCACAAGTAATGTCTAAGCTAGATTTAAATATCCGTGTTATAGATACCAAAATTGGTGAGATGCATTCCATCCATATTGCTATATAGATAAAGGAATTATTAAAAACAAATGTGGGCTAAGTCAGACTTGTTCTTTGAGAGTCATCCCCAAGCATTTTAACTGGTGGTGGGAAGTAATTGAGTTTCCTGGGGGGAGGGGGGGAAATGTGTATTTAGGAGCTATGATGGAAGAGGAAATACTCATCAATCTTCTCTGTGCTTGAAAATGAAAATTCTCTTCCAAACATCTCGACCGCCCCTAACTGCCCCAACCAGATATGGAATGAAGATAAAGTAGACAGATGTTGAAGTGACTTCAGGAGAACAAATTGCAGATTGAGAAACCTTCTTTTTCCTCTTTGACAACTGGTAAGTATTTTCACTCTGGGTAATTTCCGAGAGGGTGAAAGGAAAGAGGTAAATATAAAGTATAGTGGTAACCTCCCCTCAGGGCATCACAGATTGTTATTATAGTCAAGGATTCATAGCTGTATGAGTGTGTACAGAAAATGTGCAAGCTGAGGTGAAGATGGAGGGTTAAAACTGTCTTAATGAAGAAAATCTAGTCTTGTCCACAAAGAGTGCCCAGTTTATGTTCCTCTCTGTGACAACTGGAGTCGATTTGACTGACTTGGGAATAGCATTTCCTTGCATTGGAACAAAGGCTCACAAACTCAATTTTCTGTCAAAGTTTGGCAGTCCAATAATGGTTTGGAAACAAAGTGACAACGTTTAACTGTTTTCAAGACAAAATATGATTGCCTGTTTGCCTGTTTGCCCAGGGAGTAGAGCAAAGGCCAGGGATCCTTGGTTGCCAGACCTCTGGCTGACTTACAGACTGAGCAGCTGCAGCATGGGCACGGTGCCCAGCACACAAATATGTGAAGGTTATCAATAATTGGAGACTACCAACTCCTTATACTTGCTTAATGTTTGTGTATGCAGTGGAAATGCAACTAAGGTCCTCCTAACAAGCATGATGGTTGACAATAAGCACTGCTGCCAATTGTCAGAAGGCAAAAAGCACAAACATCCTGGTAATTAGAGGCTGATAGGCTGAGATGGCTAAAACTCTAATATTCTGAATTAGCAATGGATTGAATGGAATTTGACTAATTATAATTAGAATGTAAGCACTTGACTGAGAGGACACATGTCCTCAGCTAAAGCAGAGATAGTTGAAAAGTAGGGTTTCAAAATTATAAAGGTAAGAAGGAAAATGGCTTGCTCTGATAAAACTGCAAGGGGTATTTGCACTGAATTGAGACAGAGTTAAGAAGCAAAAGTTTCTACAAGAAAACATAAGTACCTTATACTCAACACAAACTGCATTAAAATGCAGCTTTTTATGCAGGGTCTGAACATTTACATGGTGGCCAACGTGTACTTTGGGAAAGCAAGCATTTTTTTGCTGCTGTAAGAGTAAATTGAAAGTTTTTCATCTTCAACAGCCTTGCAGCAAGTCACATGATGTAATGATAAAACAATTCCTTACTCTATTGTATGTGTACCTGTTCTTCTACTGTGCTAGAATTGGTTATTATTTTGGAAATCGAGAGTATGAAACATAAATTAATGGTTGCACTTTCCAAGTTCTTTGGAACACACCATTCTAAGGAGACCTGATCCAAGATGAGCATACGAATTGCCATAATGGGTCAGATCAAAGGTCCACTTAGCCCATTAGCCTGTCTCCGACAGCTGCCAAGAATAGAGGCTTAAGCAAAAGAACAGATACACAGTAAGAATAGCTTGTGAATAGAGTGCTCTTCCTTCTGGTGTATTCTTTCAGTTTCCAGCAATAAGTAGCAATGGTCTGAGCCACAAATTGCATCTAAACCATTAATACCCAACCTAAGACATATTCTCCATGAATTTAATTATTGTTTCAACTTATGTATATGAACAATCTCCTAATCACACAATTTAAATTACATACTGGATGAAAGTAGTACTTTCTTTTGATCAGTTTAGAACAGTTGCCTGATCTCTTAATTCAGATGTTCCCTAATTCCTCTGTTGTGAGAAACTTAGAGAAATCATTCTGCTTTGCCTTCTTGCCATTCATAATTTTAAAGAAAACTATTGTGTCTCTTTTCCAAGATGAAGCAGCACAATCTATTCTGTCTTTGCCCATTCAAAACCTGTTCCTTGTCTCTGATAATACTTATTGACCTGCCTGGTAGTTTTTCTTTCTACTGCCCTGTTTATGGCAGGTCCCAGAACTTCTCCAAGATTTTGCTGTGTCCAGCTCAAAATATCAGGCTAAGCTAATGATATCTTTTATGAAAGGTACTAATGATTTCAAGTGAAATCATATGTTAATTTTTATGTGAAAATCTTTTGGAGATATATAGCTGCTTGCAGTATTCAAGATAAAGACACATTACAGGCATGTATGATGGTATGTATTTCTTCTCAGATTTTACCTAAATACATAGCATTTATTATGCGACTTTGTTTTTGGTGACTTCCAATCACTGAATTATATTTTTAGAAATTTATTAATGATGATTCTTTTCTGAGTGGCAAAAGTTAATTTAGAGGACATCACTGTATAATTGTCATTAGATGTTTGGGGACAATTCTGTTTATATCACTTTGCACCTATCATTACTTAATTGAATCTTTGTTTTTATTGTCCAGTCACTCAGTGTTTGGGAATTCTTCTGCAACTCTTCACAGTCAGTTGTAGATCTAGCTACCTTGAGTAGTTTAAAATATAACCATCCCCCTATTACTCTCTTCCCTTCTCATTTTCTCTGCTTATTTATTATTTTATTAAATAGCACTTTCCTGGAAGAAATCCCTGTGGCACATACAGAAGAAAATCTATTCAAATAAGCCCAATTGTGCACCTGTTGAAATCAAACAACAAGCTGTGGATATAATGATTATTATTCATACTGATAAAGGGTTTTTGTGCACATTTTCATTAAAAAAATGAAGAAAGCAAAACATTTCAGGTTTTTTTCTGTTTTAAGATTTCCCTTCTGTTAATACTGTGTACAACTGAAATGGCTGTTTTCAGACACTGCTGCCATATGCTTTCTACAAAAATGCATATTCAGTATTACAAACTGAATTTCCTGGAGATTAAAGCCACATCAACTGCATGAAAAAAAGCAAGAGTAGTAGCTATTTAAATTTTCCTAATATTCATAACCTAACATAATGTTTAATAGCCATTTATACTAGTGAAAATCAAATCATTTCTCCAATTGTATCAAGGATGAACAGTTTTATCTCACTGTATTTCCTATGTTCTGATATCTAAATGTTGCATGAGTATGACAGGGATTATCATAAATTGTGACTCAGTCAGACATCACATCTCTGAGAGGATAAAGTGGGGTTAATAAAGTTGCTACTTATTTTTTCTTGTAAGTTTTATTTTCTCTTTCTGCTCCTGCTTGCCCTTGACAAAGATTTCCCTTGCACAAAGGTGCCTCTGCCCTTACCGAAGAAGGGAATTGATCCGGATGTTCAATGACTCTTGCTATCAAGATCTCTTTCACTTCAGCTTGACAGCAAATACCTAAAGGAACTGGAGTGTTCACGATTTTTCCACAGTCATTTGTTTAATGACAACTGTCATCTCCCCATCTATCAGCATGACTTCCTTGCCACCTGACAGAACAGTGAAATGATTTTCCATACAGCTTTAGATTTCCATATCCCAAGGCCAGTATGGCGAAATGTTAGGATTAACTGCCATCCAAATACAATGCTTTTATTTCAAAACAATCCTTTTCAGCCATCCTTTATAAACACACTCTCTCCTTCCTGCCTTTCCACCCAGAAAGGCCAGTTATAGCAGTTACTTTAACATAAGTAACTCTGACCACATGAAGAAGAGTAATTACCTTGGCCATTGAGAGGATATAATGTCTTGCTGTTATTCTAGCTGTTTAAATACTGTTTGAAAGTGTAAGCAGCAGCAACAACAAGAGAGACACAGTTTATTACTTTTTTTTCCTTTTTTTTCTTAACAGCTTGCAAATCAAAAAATGTTGTACTGCAGAGTCTGGCTAAATATGTATCACCTCCAATCACTTCCTGGATGATTGATTTCCTAATTCCTTTAGATTTCAACACTGAACATCATTCATCTTAACCAAATGTTTAACTTCTTACAAAATATAGACGACTATAATTACTCCATTTAGTCTAACTTTAAGTTCTTACCTGAAATGAGGCATGAGGTCAAAACTTCTACAAATTCATACTTACATTTTGGAAGGTGAGATTATGCTTTCTAAATGTTAAATTGTAGAGAATATTGGGAAGAGTCAGAAGGGAGAAAGATGATTTTGGTAGTTTTAGAAACCACTATTTTAAGATACAATCTAGAATTTTTAATTGGACATCTTCTTCATTCAGAGTACTGAAAAACTTCCTACAACACAAATTTAGAGATTGTGCAAGAAAGGACAGTCACACTGCAAATTTAGGAGGGGCTGTGTTCGTAGAAGTGTATAATATTACAACAGGTGTTACTAACATTCTTGGACACCCAGTTAGTGCCCTAATTCAAAGCAAAATACTTCCAATATATATGTTAAAGGACAAGATTTTCTTTGTTTGTGAAAGACTGTCTTAAACTGTTCACTAATGGGATGTAAGCCTAGGCTTGGAGTTAAGTATCCCTTTTAAATACCTCACTGAATCATAGCTTGGATGTTTCCAGGCACCCAAACTCATTTGCTTTATACTGAGCGCTTATTCAGTTAATAAAAGTGCTTTTTACTCTTGTATAGACTACCTGGCTCCTGAGTGCTCTCTAAGCTTTATAACATATACCTCTCTATGAGGGTGATGATACATGAAAATGCTGCTGTCCATCCAAATAAGATTCTAGCTTTTAATGACAACCTGAACTTGGAGCAGCTGAAGATCATGAGACACCAAATGTCAGAGAAAGGTAAGAATTGTCTTTAATGTGTGAGAAGGAAGACAGGATGCTAGGCATATGGTTTACTTCAGCATCAAAGACAACAATTTCCTCTAACTCACTTGGGAATAATATAACTCACACAGTACAGCTCACTATTCCTTCTTAATTTCTTCCAGTTTGTAGAAGACTGCCACCAACCCTCCTCTGCTCCAAGTAGAGATTAACTGAGGTGCCTAAGGTGAGTTTGCAGACAGCCCTCCTCTTCTTTCTCCCATTCATTCTACCCAGTGAGGTGCATGCTTTGCATGTCAAAAGATATAATGAATATACACCTGCATAATCCTCCCCTAAGAAGACAAGCAAGCCCTATTCTGTCCTTCATCTTTGATTCCAGCTAAGAACATCACAGCCTTCACCAGTTTCTTCTTAATCCTTCCAGGATTGCAATCATCACAATCTTTTTCACCTTTTCCCAGCCTTTGGGAGGATGACTACCCTATCTCTACTTCCATCTGTGGATGCCCAGAAACAAATGTATGTGTAAACTGCAACTTGAACCAATCTACCTCATGGAGGTTCCACCTCTGCTCTCAGAAAGGTGGAAAACCCCACCCTCCTCTCAGAAAATTTGATGACAAAAGTCCTGTCCTTCAAAGGTCAACCAGTGTGATGGATTTAGTAGACTGTAAAACCCAGCCCCATGCCAAAGGGAGGCTGGAGCTGCTCATCTGTGAACGATGAATCTGGTTATATTAGGGTTGCATAACCTCATCCAGTTGTCTGGGTGTCAATTGCTTAGTTAAGTCACACTGACCAATACACTTGCTTATGTGGTCTTCAGCTTTCCTCACCTGACAACTCCCCGTTTTCATTCCTCACACAGAGCAAAATTTAAAATGTTTTTTGTTTGTTTCTGGTGGGCCTCCTATTTTGAGTTCATCAGATCATCAGGTTGAATTGAGAGCCTAAACAGACTTCACAGTGCATTATGGATTTTGCCACCTCCCATGCAGCCTGACATTGCAGTCCATGTGGAGGGCTACATAACATGACACAGAACATTTTGCTGAAATTAGCACACCTGCTAGGCATTAACTGTACAGAGTAAATTTAATAGCATTATATGGGTACAAGGCAGGACAGACTTTGGCCCAAGAATTTTATGCCGGTTTTACATATGAAATGTTGCATTACATTTTCAGCTTCCAAAAGCCAGTTTGAAATCTGATATGTTAATGTGATACAGAGGTTTGGAGAACAATAGGGACTAGTTGGCTGCACCCTCATCTGGCCAGCCAATTCTATTTCCCCTCTTGTGGATATTACTGGTTTTATAAGGTGATGTATCATGATGAGAGTGTCAGCTGCATCGTTCTACAGCTGTGCTAAATCCTTCTTCACACAATGATGTCCATTATGGTGTCCTGATACTAGTAGGCTGAGTTATGAGCTGGACATGGAGTGTTGTGGAGTGCTGAAGTGGTCTGGCAGCCAGCCAGGGACATGCTACAGTAGTGTGTGCTTGGTGGAGTGTAGCAGATGATAGCCCGTTGCTGGAAATTGCAGTTCCCTCCTGCTGTGCAGAGTTATGATAGGGTGTGATGTGTTGGCAAGTGGTGGCTATGATTTCATGGTAAAATTGAACTGCAATACGAAGCAGGATGAAATTGCTTAACAGCTTTAGTTTGTCAGGATTTGACTTAAGCCATTTTTTCTAGTAATGAACTAGGTCAAAGTGCTGTGGTCCAGTACTCCAGGAATGTGACCATTTACTTTTTCAGCTATGAGTCTTGAGGTGCCTTACTTTTGCTTGTGTTTTGTTTGAAGAAATAGCATGACTTCAGAGCAGATATTCTCATGGGACTCTCTCATGTACAGTACTTTAGTTCAGGAGAAAGAATATTAGAGTTCACACAATTTCTATTTGTAGGTGTCTTCCGTGGTCTTTCAGCATTTAATACTGACTCCTTACTGGGTTACTGCTGTATGTATGGCCACATCCTAATGAACTAGGTAGGCTTCACAGATTGTTTCATACAAATGCATTTACTCTAACTGGAACACAGTTGGCAATTCCTTTGATGAATTTCTTTATGGGGAAAAAAATTCTCACATGAATCCTGAGAGCTGTGAAGAAACAAGACCCTCAGACATGAAGGTCTAGATTCTTTCACCCCATTCCTTATTTTAATATTTTTCAATGAAAAAAAAAAATCTGTCTATATGGAAGAAATCTTTCCTTGAATTTAGGTGAAATTTAAGAAGATGATGTTTGGCTTTTTTCTAGTTTTGGTGGGGTTTTCTTGTTTGTTTTTTGTTTGTATGTTTGTTTGTTTGTTTTATTAAAAAGGATTTGGAGAAAACTACTGTGATAGCCAGTTAGTTTACATTTTTAAGAAGAATCCCTTTAACCATGGAACCTGCCTGTACCTGCAGAAGGGGACAAGACATTAAAATTGAGACAGCAAGTCTTCTTCCAAGTAGGCGAGATTATTTAGTTCTTTACTGATCAAAGCCATCATTATGTCATTCAATACACAAATTGTGGAGTTGTAGTGTCTAATATTCACAATAACAAGTGGTCACTGAGTTTTCCACCATTTATCTCTTCAGTCTAGCCCACAATAAGCATATTTAATTAGGCTTGCCTGAAGGTGGCAAAAGCATGGGCCATGATACTAAGGTCCATATCTGAAAAGATATGAAAAGAACATGATCTTTCATGAGAAGAACTTAGACTTTATCTTTTCTGTTTGGGAAATTTTCCATTAGATTTTCTCAAAACACCTGAAAATGAAGGAAACTGCAATTATTTTTTTTTATTGTCCAAATGTCTGGCAAACATTCTAGATTCAGAAGACTTCCAAAATACCCACATGCCACCATTATCTCCTCACTTTTTATCTCCTTCAGACATGAAAAGGCAACTTGCTTTCATCAGTGTCCTGACTGATATCAGTAGAATATTTAATACACGAGAGAGATGTAAACCTGGGCAGCATCAAGATGCTACTCATATTTCAGCTGACATCTCCTCACCAAATCCTAGCAATCTAATCATCCTTAGATTTAAAAGAGGTAACAGCAGCTTGAATCTTAAGCATCCTGTGAGAACCTTTAGTGTGAAGAAACTGCTTAACACTAATTTCACTCAGTCTGAGGAGAGCAAATGAAGGGAACAATAGGATAACCTTGTCCATTCTCACATGCATGCCTACATCAATTTTAGGACCCAGACTATCAGAAGTACCGACTGGTTCCATAACAGCATGAACATTAACGTTTAGTTGACATCAAGAAATCATCTATCAATGAGTAAATAGTAAATGTATTGCTAACGTACTTCAGCTGGAACCCAATAATCATGTTTAGAGAGTTCAGGTACATTTCTGTCTGTCCTACCCTTTTCTGTCCTAACTTTTTCCGTAACCTTGAACAGAAATCAAAGGGAAGTGGTTAAAAGTTGGCATGAAAGGTGCCATAAGAAAATAAAAAAAATACTGTTTTTTACAGCAGTTATCTTCCAGACCTCATCATAGAAGACCCTGACCTCACAAAATAAAAATGATCTATAGTATCTAAAACTTCCATGTACATTACTTGCTTAAACTGTTATTTTATTAATAGCTGTTACTTATTTTTCTGGGTACTAGACTGTATTCAAGGAGATGAAATTTAAATCTACTTTTAAACCTTATTCCCATTAAGGATCATGTTTGTTGTTAAACATTTGGATTTTTATTTATCTTGTTGTAGTCAATCAAGGTATGTATTTTTAATTTTCTTCCATTTATATGTGTGTTGATTTCTACTTTTATGAATTTACTGAATACTGTGATGTGCTAACATGTTCTCCTCTGTGTTATAGTCCCATTTCATAATATTTTAATATCAAGTATTACAGGAACCACCTTCTATATTGTAATTTCTGTGCATTTTTGTGTTGTAGTTACCTGTTCTGAATTTAGTTGCTAAATTTTAGACTTTAAAAATTATATATATGTCCACACACTTCAATTTTAGTCATTTATTTAAATTTTATACCTTCCAAGACAGCCAAGAACCCAGACTACCATGAGTCCTGCAGCTGAAAGTACTACAATGGTATCATTCAAAAGCTCATTGAAAATATTGGGCCTCTATTCCAAACATGACACTATGGTCCAAACAGGAATGAAATTGGACTTATATCTCCCCTTTCAGAAATTACACCACAGTGCAGCTTTTGCCTCTTTAAAGTTTGCTTGTTAGGACAAAAAAGAGTTTGGACTGTTACTGCAAAAGACCTTGAATTTTACATGGTTTTGGGGAATTCATCCTACAACTATAGCATGGAATATAAGTACAACACTGTTCCAACTAAAATTTCTGTCTTTGAATGACTGCTAAACAAAAGTTTTAGCTTCTGAATTGATGCCTGTGCTCTTCAAATGCTTATTTTATTAACTAAAACTCAAACAGCATGACAAAATGACAGCATAAAGCTTTGCTATCAGTCATGTTTAAAATAAATTAAAATTTCAGTATGAGATATCTAATAAGAGAAACATTAATTTTTTTGTAAAAGATGGTTCCTCATACTAAAGAAAAAAAAAATGGAGTTGGTACATACCATGGAGCAGATTCACAGAGTCTAAATTATAAAAATGTATTTATGAAAATGGCACCACACAGAAATCAGCTAATGATCTATTACAACAGCGTTACGTATTGGTTAAAAGATATCTTTCTTAATGTATGTCACCTAGCCTTGCAATACTCTTCTCATCTTTCAAATAGTCATAATTCCAGAGACTTTTTCAGGAAACTATTATTCTTATGTAATGTATAAATAATTATATACATATATGTAATATACTCATATAAAAATAGATTAGCCAAATTACTGGGTTATTAAGCAGAAACTGTAAGACATGAGCAGTTTTTAGGCATGAATGTATATTTATGGTTATCAGAATAGAGAATAGTATCAGATTTACAGTAAAAAGACATGAAAAGTAACACGAGACAATTTTTAAAATATACATTACTATTATTTCCTGGTAGCGGGGTTTTTTTTCCTTTTCTTTTTAAATGAAAACATGCAATTTTAAATCAAATTCTCCACAGCCTCTTACAATAATTGCACTCAGTGGAGACTTCTGAGTTTACTGTATTGGAAGAAGTTTCATGTTATATATTGTTGCTTGACTAAAAGAGTAAACTAAAAGCTCTAATAACTTTTGTTGTTGGCAGAGAACCAGCAAAATACAATATATGTGGCTTATGGATTAGCTGGTATTTAATGTAAAAATACACAGGCATCATAAACAATCCCTTCTTCATTTTAATTGGCTTTACTCTATTTGAAATTATGTGCACAATTCCTATTAAAATACATAGCACAGGATGAAACCAAAAGTGGCCACAAAAATAATGCAGTAGTTATGGTTTAATTCACACATCGCATTATATCACCTCATTCAGAGATCAGTCAGCCAATTTTGATCAAAGCATTGGTTTGCTAATGGCTAAGATTTTTCTGGATAGGAACCCATTCTTTTTGAGTTTATACATTTTGACTACACAAAGTTAGGAACAATAATGTCATTTGTCTAAATGCTTAATGAATTTTAAAAACATTTGTGATATTAGTCCACTGAAATGTTTTCCTGTATTTACCTTTTTTTTTTTTTTTTCTGCATAAAGGTTGAGGAATTTATCTAGAAAAAACTCTATTTTAACTTTTTGTTTCTCCTGGAACCAAAGGAGAATGATAGCCTCAACATCAGGTTTAGTGCAGAGAGAAAGAAACAGAGCTTGAGACCAGTAGATTAGCATACTGTATATTCAGAAAAAGAAAAATGCCTTAGGAAGGATTTGAAACATAATAAATCAGTTTCAAGAATAAAACAGAACCATTTATTGTTATGCCACAAAGCCTCTTAAGGATATACTGATTTATTTCTATTGTCTACATACAAAAAATGTAACCTGAAATGTTGACTATAATAGAAGAGAAACACTTTTTTTGAATATTCAAATAGATTGTTTTAACCAGGAAGCTGCCAATATCTATTTCTAGTCATCCTGTGGAAACCTAACTGTGACAGATGGCATCCAGCCTGCCTGACATGAATTTTACCTGCTGTATATTCACTGATTATTTAAATCACTGATACCTATCTATGTGTGCTTCTACATACACATCTTAGTCTATCTTTCCTTATCTTGGGTTATGCTGCATATAGAAAGCCTACTCTTCTGGCACGATAATGATGGTATAATACAAATCTTTTATACTAGGACATTTTATTTCTTGCTTCTTTCATTTAATTTCTAGGCAGGTTCTGTGACCTATTCTCTTTGGAGATCTCAGTTCTTCTGGATGAACACATCTCATCCCTCAGGACCCCCTCAGAAGTAGCCTTGGCACAGCTACAGCACTCAGTCCATTTCCTTTTGACCTATGCCATTTTTCCACTTTCTCATTTTCTCTATGGAATTCAAATTCCTTTTCTTTCATTTTTGGACGGAGTATTTTTGCTTGCTTCTCACTTGATATTATGCTATGCCAGCTAAATCTTTCCCTTTTTCTCCATCTACACATTCTCCTACTCATTAACATGTTGTCAGTATTCAGCATTCCTCCCTCACCTCACACACGTGGAGGTGCTATCTCTTATTCACCTCCTTTGGTGGCAACAGTCATGAAAGTGCTAGAGCAGGAAGGATGCCAGCATTTTAACTACTGTGTTGGCTAAACCTGAGCAGATGGTCTTGTAAACTCCTAGGCAGAGGAGGCTTGAATGTGTGATAGATAAATTCTTTGGGGTGAATTTGTGGGAAAATGGAGGGCTCTGAAATATGTGGTGCACTGAGGTCAATGTTTTGAAGGGAAGCTGAGAAGTACTTTGACTTTTCTTCCTCCCTCTATTTAGAATTTCATCCTAAAATTTAGCCATGACAAAGGTGAGGCTTTGGCCATTTTAATTTCATGTAAGCCTGGCTTATTGTACAGCTGGGAATGAATAGAACTTCATTCCTTCTACTTAAAAACATAGACGGTTTCCTCACTAAATAGTGTCAGTCTCCCAATGTCACTGGTGTGTAACCTCTCTTCTAGGCGTCCTCTCAGAGTTGTCTGTGATTCAAGGGCTGCTTTTGATATAACATGGTTGTGTAATCTTGGCTCAAACTTCTGAGAAAAATGCTAAGTTGTGAGAAAGAGCTGTGAAAAAGTACTAAGCTAGAAAAGAAGGGTAAAATGACAGGCAGAGGTAAGATTGTTGAGACAGGTATAGTTGGCAACTCAATGATTCCAGGAGAAAAACACTGCCATGAGAAGGTATAAAGATGGCACACCAGCAGCACTGAGGATTAGCAATGGAGGCTGACCCTTTCACACCTGCCATCAAGCTGTCTGGCCAGCACAGACTTGATGCATGCTTTAGGGGGGGTTGTAAGCGTATTAATACTTATTCTCCTTTCTTGTTTGTCCAGATTCTCTGTTGTGTGTAACAGCCAAAAATAACTGCTTTATACTCTTCAGATGTGTACATCCTTTTTGCAGTGTCTTTGTTCATGGTAAAAGTTGTCCAAACAAAGTGACGCAGAGAAGGCAGGTTACAGACATGAGCTGAGCAAAGGCATCAGCCCTGTCAAGGCAAAATGTCAGGTGGTGATTAACCAGGGAGATTTACATAATAGCTACTGAGTGGGAAGCCTCTCCCTAGAAATCAACATCACTGAGAAAAATTTGGGCCATATAAATTCTTAATATATCTAAATGGAGAGCTGAACACTTCACCATCATTCTTCTCTCAGTGACCACTAGATCACTACGCTGCTAGTAAGAAACCAGAAATTTGCGCTAAGGAAGCAAAGAAAAAAAACCTTAATTTACTGCATCAATTCCATTAATTGACTGATATGGACCCTCCTTGCCCCAATCTGTCCAAAAATACTGATGCAATATAAAAAAGGCAAATACATTTTCCCATTGCAGTCATATTGTACCTTAATTACAAGAAGCTGGATGCAGAAGTTTCTAGGCAGAAGTTTGTCCCTCCTGTATTTGACATAACATCATCCATGATGATCCAATGGGCCACTTCCACCCACAAGTCCACAAATTAAATCCTGGCTCTGTTAGTAGCAAGAGCAGAACTCCCTTTCATTCAAATTTAAAAAGTCAGAAGGCCACATGGATCTATGAACTACTAAGTATTTTATCAATGCTTATTCAAGTATATTGAAAATAATGGAGGTTTGTGCAAGTCAGTATTGACAGGGACGCATTTCAGTAGGATCCATCTGTTTCAGCATTTTATAGCGGTTCCTGCCCTTACTTTCCCGAACAGTTCTTAAGTAATTAAACTGGGATTAAATCTCATTATGACTTTGACTCTTTCTTCTCTCATTAAGGGATGCTCTTTTTTGGGGCAGCCAGATGTGACAAAACCTTTAATATTTTAGAATACAAATGTACCCAAAAGAACGTCTGTGACTGAAAAATGAAAACAAATGCATGTGCCCTCTTTGAATCACAAGTCAATATCTACAAAACCATGAAAGAAACCAATTAAGACTGAATGCAACTTTTATTCCTTGTATCTCACAGTATTTCCCATGAGGTTGTTTCCTGAGATGTAAAATGTTACAGTGAAAACATACTGCATACTCTAGTTCCATTTTCTAATTAATATATGTCACAATCTGCCTCTAGAAAGAGAATATATCCATAAAACGACAAGTAATTTTTGTAACTGTCTGTTGGAAGTTAGATGATTTTAAGTTGTTCTCTGTGACTTAGGTTTGCCTAGAGGCTCTGGATATTTTTTTAATTGATTATATCACAGTATAGTTTTAAAATAAGAAATTTATATGGTTACATGTATAAATACGTTTCTGGTACAACAATAATAGGGAGTTTTCTAACATTGTAGTGTTTTCTAACAAGATTTGAGGCCACTTTACCTTATTTTTATTTCAATGCCTTTTGTATTTCTAGGATCCAAGAAAAAAAATCCTGAAGTCTCTTCGTGTTTGTTTTTATGCAGATGTGCTTTTTCATCAAGTATTGAGATTGCTATAGCATATGAAAGTGATTCAAGTAATACTGTAAGTCTGCTCTTACTTCTTGTTATTTCAAATACATTAAAACACTCAATTCCCCATTCAATGCAGCTTGACCTACAAAACTAACAACTTAGTATTGCCAAAGTATCCAAAGAACCCAAGCCAAATGGGATTCATCAGGAGAAACACTTTTGAACTGTAGAATTCTAATAATGCGCAGTAAATAGGATTTAAGATGGAAACCAGAAATGCATCACACCTTTGTCTATTCAAACGGAAACTAATTATTGAAATACAGAAACAATTAAGAAATGTTAATATTTGAAACCACATTTGTATATTACAATATGAGAAGTTACTATATTTCTAAAAGCTATAGTCAGTGAAAACATTGACACTATTTTTATACACAGAAAAAACTGCGAATATTTTCAGTGTAACTGCCAAAATACAGGTCAACAGTTTTCATGCTGCATGTTTGTTTTGCAATGTTTGTTATTGGAAGGACAAAAGGGAAGGAAGAGGGAAGGAAGGATAAGAGGGAGAGGTTGCTTGAGTGCTTTTTGTAAGCAGTGTTGAATAAAGAGGGGAACTCAAGCAGTTCCTCAGCACGTAAGGTGGAGAGCAGAGATGTGGAAGGATGGCAATGTAGAGGCACTGGCCAATTGCTTGAACATTGCATCAAGACGAATAGCTTGAGAGAGAAAATACACAACTGGGATGAGCAGTTGAAGTAGCCTGGGACAGGGGCATGCAGCAGGAGCAGGGGTTGTAGGGCCTTTAGCGTAAAGGAACAGGTACAGTGAGATCTATACTGAGGCAGGACTCTTCTTTCTGTATTTGTTGAGAGAAACTAGAAATCCTAATGCCACCATGTCCATGCTCTTGAATACCTTCAAAGTCTTCTGAATACATCATAGGTGTGTCAATGTGATTCCACATCATAGGATTTTTTTAACTGTACTTTATTTTTTAAAGTTGAGAAATCTGAGACAAAAGAAACTCAAGCTGCCTTACAAGAATGTTATTCTCTTTGGAAAGTCAAATACATGAGGCTTATGTAACAACATAATTAAGATTGCACTTACTGCCTTAACTCAGATTCTGTCTGTGTTTATTTGTATGATTTCTTTTGTTTTCCAGTCACCAGGATATTGGAGATCCTCATAATCTTTCAGATTTTTATCTTCACAGCATCCTTGTGAATCGCTACTCAGCACTGGCAAGGCCACACTTGGAGTGCTGCGTCCAGTTCTGGGCTCCCCAGTACAAGAGAGATGTGGAGCTATGGGAGAAAGTCCTCTAAATGGCCACAAAGACGATTAAGGGACTGGAGCATCTCTCGTATGAGGAAAGACTGAGAGAGCTGGGGCTGTTTAGCCTGGAGAAGAGAAGGCTCAGGTGGACCTCATCAATATATACAAATATCTGAAGGGAGGGTGTAAAGGAGCTGGAGCCAGGCTCTTTTCAGTGGTGCCCAGTGATAGGACAAGAGGCAATGGGCACAAACTGAAACACAGGAAGCCCCCTTTGAACATCAGGAAATACTTTTTATCTGTGAGGGTGATCAGGCACTAGCAGAGTTTCCCAAAGAGATTGTGGAGTTTTTATCCATGGAGAAATTAAAAAGCCATCTGGACATGGTCCTGGGCAATTGGCCTTGCTTGAGCAAGTGGCTTGGACCAGGTGACCTCCAGAGGTCCCTTCCAACCTCAACCATTCTGTGACTCTGTGTGAGAATAGGACCTCGTAGTTTTTCTCGTTTCTGCATTTAGAAATCCAAGCTAGTAAGGATGGGATCCAGACCACAAATTCACCAGGTATCTTCCAGTTTGACCTGGAACTTTCCTTAGTAACTACAGGTTACCTATATTTGACCCTCTTCCATTCATGCAAGGAGGCTGAAATTAGAATAAAAGGAACTTTTGTCACCTTAATATTAATGTGCTTTATATTCCCAATTTATAGGACTTACATAAAATCGTGTTTGTTGTTTTTTTAATTTCTCCTGCCATTGTCTTCTTCATTTGGCCTCTGAATTCCCTCTCACCCTCAAGTCCCTGTTGCTGTTCCCCAGAGCCTCCCCAGCCCCTTGCTTCCACTTGCCACCTGGCAGACAGAAGCAGGTAAGTCCCGGGACTCTGTTTCTCTGCTGTTGACAACCACCCTGTGTGTTAATTCTGTCATGCATGCCATAGGCTCTCTATCACTGCTTATTATAAACTGTAGATGTGCATGAAGACTTGTAATTTGAACCCCCATAACCTAAAGGTTTGGATAAAGGTGGACTGATTTTTAGAGATGCTGCACATTGGCAGCTTTCATTGACCTCAGTGCTGTTTGTTTAAAAGTGTGCACAAGACACTTTTAAAGCCAAACACATAAAGAAACATTAGAAAAGAAGATGAGTGGCCTTGCAAAACACAGCAAAATGACTAAAAGGAATGAAAATATTACCAACTGATTTTAACTTCATTTTCTGAAATAAAAAGTGGTGGTTTAAAGTTGAGCAGTGAGTGCTGAAAACCTTAAATATCACATAAGTATCACATATAAATAAAACATATATTTTACACGTGTGTTTCCGTCAATCTACCTTTAGAGAAGTGAGCTGTCTCCAGTATTTGACACTTGCTATTTGTCATTTTTTGCCTTGATTAAAATGTGTATGTTCATCCAGGTACAGTATTTTGACATAATCTCTGCCACACTAATAAAGATCTTGTACTACAATTTACTCTAGTTGCTTGTCACCTTTTCCAAATAGCAGATACTTAGGGCTGACTAACTCTAAATTTCCTGTTGGAGCACCACTAAGTATAGAGCCCACAGTCTTAATTTAGGTCCCCAAGTTAGATGCCAGAAGTCAGATGGTGTGAATAGCCCCCCTGGAGAACAAGCCATATAAAGGAAGAGCAGCTATGTACAGAACGCAGAGCAGCCTAATATAAATCTCCTGCACAAAAATGCTATCTGTCTATATTTGGCAAGTGAAAGCCTGTTCCTGAGAGTTGCTCACGCCTCTCAACTCCAGTAAGAACTTTAAGAGAAGCTCTGCACCTCCCAACAGTGTGCCTTAAATGATCAAGCATTTCTATCCACTGCCGTGCTCTACCTTGCCTGATCTCAAGTGGGGTTATTACAAGAACAAGGATTACACATAATTTCCCTCTACAGTACTTTGAATTATTTAATCAATGATGTGCTTTATTCCTCAAGCCATTCTAACCATGCTTGTGAGGGTTTAAATCAAAAGATTGCATTGTTACATGAGCAATCCTTAGAGGAACAAAGCACCCTGCTGTACTCGCTGTGGCAACAGTTAGAAAAATGGCATATGCCATTTAGACCCGTGGCAGTAAGGATGGTTCCTAGTCTGATGTATTATTCTAATATTTTCCCAAGTTTCATTATGATGTCATGTTGATCATGCTGCTGTTAGTAAATTTTGGAACGACTCACTTCCTGCTGGCAGGTACAGTAAGAGAAGCTTGTGCTACAGCTGACACCAGGCATCTGTCATTAAAACTGTCAGGAAGCTAAATACAAAAGAGGTTGACTGGCCAGACAAAAATTCCCAGAATTTTTAGCTTCTATATCCCTTCTGTGTCTCTTGCCATTATTAGTAACGTTACAATGGTTACTTCAATTATGAACATGAAACAACATTTTTAAAAGTAAAACAATGGTAAAAAAGAATGTAAACTTTTTTTTCATTTTAACAGTATCATTACTGTCTCTCTCTTTCACCAGCAACATTACAGAGACCATCTTCAATTTTAAAATCCCATACCACTATTTATAAAACAATCGAGATAGTATTTAGATAGTAAAAGTAATATATTTTTAGCCTTTTTTTATTTTTAATTCCACTGTATAATTTACCCTACTTATAATGCTTTCTTTTAAAACTGAAACATTTACCCTAAGATTAAATTGTTGCTTTCTGATGTATAAATAGTATTTCAATTGCTTAACACACAAACCTTACTGTGTCTTTCAACATTCATTTTCAAAACAAGATATGCAGTCTAAAGGGGAGACACAGCAATTACAAAAGAACTTGTGGCGCTAATATAAAGCCAATTTATTGCAACATTAGTCCTAGAATTTCAGGACAGGAACCTATTATTTGGGTTCACTTGAGATTATCAATTTATAAGTGGGTTTCAATTCAATTCTTTAGCCTGGAGAAAAGGAGGCTGAGGGGAGACCTCATCGCTCTCTACAACTACCTGAAAGGAGGCTGTAGCGAGGTGGGTGTCGGTCTCTTCTCCCAAGTAACTGGCGAAAGGACGAGAGGAAATGGCCTCAAGTTGCGCCAGGGGAGGTTTAGATTGGACATGAGGAGAAATTTCTTTACTGAAAGAGTGGTTAAACATTGGAACAGGCTGCCCAGGGAAGTGGTTGAGTCCCCATCCCTGGAAGTATTTAAAAGATGTGTAGATGAGGCGCTTAGGGACATGGTTTAGTGGGCATGGTGGTGTTGGGTTGACGGTTGGACTCGATGATCTTAGAGGTCTCTTCCAACCTTAATGATTCTATGATTCTATGATTCTAATATTTAGGGACTGTTGCCAAAGGACCTCTTTAACTAAATCAGAGGCCATATATAAAACCATTTGTTTTGGAACATTTATCTAGAGAGAGTGTAACCTTCTGAATTGGCCTGATTCCTCTTGGAAGAGAAAATAATAAACGCAATAAGGAACAGGAGAAATGGTGTTTGTATTTTTGGACTGAGTTAAGAAACAAATGGCTTGTGATTCTGGCTAACCAGAAGGAAAGCAAGAAAATAACCAGACCTGTGAAGATGAGCCATAATTTCCTTGTTGCGCTGGCCAGGTCCATAGGACTTTCAGCCAGCAGAAGCCAGTTCACATCAGCATCACATGCCTTGCTATTTAGTCCCATTTTTGTCATCACCTTCCTCCATGACATCAACAAAATTAATTAATTTCTCTCACACTTGGTATCCCCTTCTGTAAAATGAGATGACAGTAATACATATCTCTCTAATGTCAGGAGAATATTTTTGTGAAGTATTCTGAGATCCATTTATATAAAGCTCTAAAAATGTCTTATTGTATATCAATACACAGAGAGGAAGAGTTTCAAATGTCCTAGTTGCAGAGTTTGATAAAAGTTTAACCTAAGATAAATATGGTATCTGGTTTCTGTGTTGTACATTGTTGATGTTTTACAAAAATGCCAATGTGAATTGGCATTGCCAGCAGCCAGAGAGTGCCAGCAAAGTGGCACTCTCTTTCTGGGCCATGTTAATCTGTCACCATTCACCCTGAGAAGAGGATCTCCATTCTGTGTCCTCCATTTCTCAGAATAAAATGATTTTCAGAAATTAAATTAGATTTTTTTTTGCTTTTTCTTGTTTTAGTATCAGAAACAGAAAATAAAATGTTTAAGCTATACAGGATTTCTCTAAACATGATGAGATTTCAGCATCAAGGAATTAAACTACCTGGAATATATTTTTCTTTCCTTAATGATGTCCAACAACATGAACAGTTCATCCCTACTGTCATAGTTTAACCCCGCCTGGCAACTAAGCACCACACAGCTGCTCGCTCACTACCCCTGGTGGGATGGGGAGGGAATCGGAAGGGTAAAAGTGAGAAAACACGTGGGTTGAGATGAAGAGAGTTTAATAAGTAAAGCAAAAGCCGCGCACGCAAGCAAAGCAAAACATGGAATTCATTCACTCCTTCCCATCGGCAGGCAGGTGTTCAGCCATCTCCAGGAAAGCAGGGCTCCATCACGTCTAATGGTTACTTGGGAAGACCCCAGCCTACTGGCTGGTGGAGTGGTGTGAGGAGCAGAAAAGGCCTTGACACTGTGTAAGCACTGCTCAGCAGTAACTAAAACATCCCTGTATTATCAACGCTGTTTCCAGCACAAATCCAAAACACAGCCCCATACTAGCTACTATGAAGAAAATTAACTCTACCCCAGCCAAAACCAGTACACCTACCTAGCCTTCAGTATCACCTTCTAGGTTTTTTAGATATTAGCATCAGAAATTGGTTTCTGTAATGGTATCTTGGCCAAGCTGTAGGTTTTCATAAATTCCTAGATCATGAACCCAAAAGGACCTCAGCAATCATTACCACTTACATAATACAGATTGCAGGGCTTCCCTGAGGCTAGCTCTTGTCCAAATGACGTCTTTCAGAAAAAATTATTACTACTGATTTTAAAAGTGCTTCTGATAAAGCATCCATCTCAAATCCTTGGAATTTGCTAAAAATGTAGATGAAGGATTTTCTAGCTTCAAATCTAATTTCTGTCTGTTAGATTACAGAGCCTATGCTTGTTACCCACAACATCAGTACATGCCACGGACAATCTTAATTGACTTTTTATTTTATAAACTGAAACATAGAGCTTCTCCCATCTTTTAATATATATTTTGCTTTTCACTTGTTTAAACACTTTATGAAATTTCTCTGTACTGTTTCTGTATCAATATTCTTCACGTAGTCATCAATTGGGCACAGGATCACTGGGGAATTGTATCAACACTACAGACTGAAGCAATGGGAGGACTTTACCTATTGTTTGGTATAGGTCTGTGCACCTGAGGGCCATATTTGGATTTTGCTACTGTGCTTTCTGTAAGATTTACTATTTATTTCATTGTTTACCAGTATCCTAAGTTTTCTGTCAGCTGAAAAATGTTTTATTTTTTTTACTATATATTAATTAAAATAAGATGAGACTGACCTCTTCAGAATAGCAGAAGTTTCCTTCTGCATGTTCATCTGAGATGTGTCATTTAGCTAGTACATAACCTTCTTGAATTTATGGTAAATTTTTATTCCCACATTTTTCAAATCAAAATAATTAACAATGTTAAATCATTGTCTTAGACTTTTTGAAATATAACATATGAACAAAATTTATCAACAGAAATTGTCTTCTTATTAAAATGAAACTGTGTTTGAGGGGAATAATTTTCCTTTTATCTTTCTGATTGTCTTTCATTATATTATCCTTATAAATATATTATTATATTATCCTTTATATCATTATTATATCATTATATTATCCTTTATTAATTGAGTTCCGTATCACTGTTGCATTGCTTTTCCTGTAGGTTTATATTTCCTAGGTTGGCTTATTTACTCTTCTTAGATAATGATATAATAGTTATTATCTTCCATTCTTATGAAATTTCTCTATTTGTTCCAAGAAAAATAAAAAATCAGTAGTAATAATCCAGTGAGCTCCTTGATTCCAAGGCTCTTAGATGCAAGGTATCTACAGATGGTAGCTTGAAATTGTTTATCTTCAGTAGCTGCTGTTTAACCTCTAGTTACAACTGAAACAGAAACTGTTTTTCCTCATCCTGTGATGTACCTATAGTATTTGGCTTTTTCCCCAGAACAGAAATAGTTATTGAACATTTTTTCTTTTTGAGAATTATTACTATGCTCAACTATTTCTATTTTGAGTAACGTGTATTCTGAAATCATATCTGTATCATAATGAAACTAGTCTTGAGTTCTTTATGTTAATTGATGAAGCTATACAAACCAGTTTCAGATATTTTGAGACAAACCCCGTGAAGCTTTGTGCATCTTTGTGAAGTAATGAATATTGTCTGTGTGACAGATAATCCTAATTGATAATCAATATCTCAGCAATCGATATTGCTGAGAAATTAAGAACTATTAAATAAATATTTGTTTACAGATGCACATACGTGCACACAACACACACATACAGTCAATTTCCTTTTATACCTGTGACTGACAGAAACTGAACTCTTGCCTAAAAATATCTTTCAAAAGACTTCAAAGAGCTTAGAATTTTTTACAAGAAGTACAGAGATGTCCCCATTTTCCCTCCATATGCTGGGGAGATGTGAATCGTTAAAGTTCAATTCATGGATGTATAGCACCTACTGCAAATATTCACAAACATTATTCTGATTTGATAGTAATTTTGCATTTGCAATGGACACGTGTAAAGGATTACATGAAGTGCAGGGCTCTAGAGACTCAGTACATTGGAACACGAAAAACAAATGGCTCTAATCAGGATACGTAGGAAGTGTTAACACATTCATAATGTCAAAGAAACTCCTGAAATTAACTTGAAATAAGAACAAAACAAGAAACAGACAACATTCAAATGACTGTGGGAAACACAATGCCATACAATTAGGAGGAAACTAGGATAGATAACAATAGCTAGAAGCCAGAGTGGTTTTGGATGCACCTGTGCAAATAGTTTTTTTCAGGGTGCTAAATATAGGAGATACATTCATGCTTGATATAATAAAAGATCAGACCTTTTACTTCAAAGAATCTAAGGGGTATAAATAGGAAGAGAGAAAAAAAAGAAGCGTATCTGTATGTGTGCGTGTGTGGTTTCAGTTTATAAAGATGCAAGTCCTTCTGACGCACAAAGGGATAAACTACCGACAGTCTGCGACGCTAAGAGGCAGGAACTCTGGCAACGTGTTTAATGCTGGATACCATGTAGTTCTGTTTTCTTTATTGGCATGGTTGTACATGTATAATCTGTGTGTTGTCTAGATGAACAGATAGCCTACATTTACGGCAGATATGATTTCACAGTTTTATTCTTTTGAATTGATTTGATAGAATCCTCTCTCTTTAATTAGCAAATAAGACTGTTACTGGAAAATTCTTAAAAAGCCATTTATCCTGATGAAAATAAAATCATCTGAGCTATCTTGTAGTTTTGTGAAAAGCACTGCTAGACAGTTTGATACCATACTGATCTGTGACCAGTGATATGATCAGCACAGGATGTTAAAGAAAACCTGAAGTCCAAGCCCTTATCCTGCGACTTTTTGGCTCAAGTTTGCTTGTCATGGTGTACTCCTAAGCAGGAATTCAGTATAGTGCATAGTCACATATACATGCTCTTTATAAACTGGAAAAAATATGTTCAATGTCCAAAACGCTTTATTTCCTTACATCATTTTAAACAACATACAAGATGTGACCAAAAGACACAATATTTTTCAGAAAAATCCGCAGGAAGACACTTCCCTGACAGAGGCCTTTGCAACAGTGTAAAGATCCTATCTTGGTGACTGAAAGCAGCTAGCCGTGGATTAGACTAGGGCAGCATGGGAATATGCATTGGCAGTTCCTGAGTGGCGGATGGCCTTTGGCTGCCCCTATGATCCCAAAGTTGCAGTTCAATTTTCCATTTCAGCTTCACCCAGGGAACAGGGTCAGCCCATACTGTCTACAACAAATTGATATCTTAGATGCACGGCCATTTCAGGGGGGGCATAGGGTTCCCTTACATAATCCCTCCCTTCTCTTTGTTGGGGCTTTCTTTATTCTCTTTATTAACCTACTGTTCATTCCTTTTTACATCATGTATTTTCAAAAGACGTAATAAAAAAGCATGATTTTAGCAATAATTTAGTGACAGCTTTAATGATGTGATATAGCATCTTTTTAGTTTATTTTTAAAGCTTAAATTCCTCACTGTTACTGCAACAGAGTGGTTTAAATAAAAGTTAAAATGTTGACTGATGAGGTTGTTATGCATCACTTCTATGTGATGTAAAATCATTGTGGCTGTTTTCTCAAGGGCTGTTCTTTTATGAAACTGAATTACATCATTGCTTCACAGAAAGCATTTTTCTGCACTATCAGGAGGCACACAGGGTGAGAAAGAGATGAATGCCAGCAGCCAATGGAAGATGCTGCTTTGTAGCATTACTCCGTGAAGACATGTTCCTAAGGGCATGTTTAATTTTGAGCATCAGTGGCCCCACTAAAATCTGGAAGACTAGTCACGGGATTAGTGTTTTTCTAGGATGCCCTTGGATATTTGGGACATTTGGGGGACAATGGCATTTACAAGCAGTTTTCTTCCCCCTTCCTTCTCTCAACTTTCTCTTTCACAGACCTATAATGTGCTAAAACAATAGCCTCAACTTGTTCATCTTCCCTTCAGGCAACACAAGGATATCAAGGACAGCAGTTCTCATCCTGCTCCCTTACTGCAGATATCACTCATCTTGCCATACACCACCATATGTGTTCAGAGGAAAACTCTATGCCCACACCAGAATCACTATAATAATGCCTCTAAGCAGGATAAAGACAACTTTGTACATAAGACTGATGTTTCTGATCATGTAAAACCCTTTCCTTCCAAAACTCAGGATGACTGGCAAAACAGAAACAAATTCTGTCACTGGCAGTGTAGCACAGTACTTCTTAACAGCAGCAAAAATAATGCTTAAAAGTAAAGGAATTACATGTTAGAAATGACTGATGGGTATTCAGTAAGGGTTTGATTGCATCCATGAGGTGCAGTCATTTCTTGGGGTAGTATAGAGTTCTGTCCTTAGAAAAGAAAAAGGGTCACAGCAAAAGGCTTCAGAGAGAAGAGCTCAGGGGCTTTTATATCTTCATCTACAATTCAGTTTTTTGTTCGCCACTGCTACACGGTGCACAACAAAGAAGGCAAAATCATAGCTCCCCTTCATAGACCAGCAGATCTTCAGAGGGATGGGGAGGAGAGGGTAGCAAAGAGAACATGAGGACTGTGTGCAGAGCTAACTTTTTGGCAGACAGAACAGGCGAAGGCAGTGATAGAAAGAAAGGTTGTTTGCATACGCCAGCTGTGCCTTTCGAGCTCCAGAACAGCATATGAGCTAATTGCAAACTGCCCTGCATGGCTAAACTGAACTGACAGACAAAGAAACTATATGGTGATGTGATATTTATATAAAAATCAAATTAAAGCTGTTTAAAATGGGCATAATACTGAAATGACCCACTAGAGCTCAAATACTCAGGTATCTCTGCTGTCTTAATCAATACACAAGAGACGCCAAGGTCATGCTTCAGAAGCAGCATACAAATTAGAGCCTGTTTCCTGTAAGGAAAATCACATAAAGCTGAAGAACTTACATATAGAAAAAAAAACCTGACACAATCTACTACTAACAAAGCAGTACTTAAGGCTTTGAAAATTATTGAATATTCTGTTAAACTAAGAACATGGCAACATTAATATTTATACTGGTGAGGTGCATTTTGCTTCTCAGCACATTTCTCCTCCCCACAAAGAGTTCTGGGTGAATGGGTGCAAGAGAGAGAGTGGGTACAAGAAACCTACTTTGATCAGGGCAGAGTGGTATCTAACCAGGAACCTACATGAAGAAAATGCAAGAAGGAAGCCTATTCCCTGTTATAAATTAATGTCTTTTCTTCAGATCTGTATCAGTCAGCTTGTTCTGGGTCACTGGCTCCCAAACATTTCTCTCTTATAAACCCTGTAGCTGATGAGTTCTTTTTTCCTCACTGTCCAACCCTGCAACTGCCTCTGTGAAATGCCTGTTCCCTGCCAGCTTTCTAATTCTTGGTGCTGTTGCCTCCTGCAGGTCTGTTTTCTTGTACCACTGGCCTCCCAGCAGCACTGAGTCCTAAAGGAGGTGCAGTAAAAAAGCAGAAAACCATGAAACAACAATACAGAGAGTAGCAGATTAAGATGGAGGTTTCTTGGGAAGGATAATGCCTTCCTGTTCCCATAATAATTTTTGCTCCCTCTGTGCAGTAGCATGGGCTCCAAGCTAACAAACCAGGCTGATCTTGTACTCCAGGTCTTATCTATGATGTAGGTAAGGTTGGTATCTGCTGCTCTAGATGCATGTAACAGGAACTAAGTACAAATTTGCTTCCTTGAACAAAGGCATGGTAAAGAAATCTATACTGGTTTTCTGCAGCGTTAGTTACATCTGCCCTTCACTGGATGGGTGAGTGCAGGAGTGCCCCAAATCCTTGCGTGCTCCATGGACCGCCCGACCTCTGCCTGAAGGACAACCTGCAGTCAGCCTGTCTAGTCATGTCCAGTTGTGTACCAAACTATTCAGTGTGCTCGGACTTGAAAACCTCAGAAAAGAACATCAGTTCAAGACACAGCATAGAAACTGTACCCAGCCAGATTTTACAAAATACCAAGAAACCCACCCCCTCCCCCTGCCTTTCCATGCCATCCCAGCCAGCAACCAGCATCATACAGCTGTGGGCTACCACTGATCCCATTAGGGCTGCTCGGCTCCTTATCTGCGTCTGACAGGATGCCTACAACAATCTCTTGCTGGGCAACTGGTGGAGCTCTGGCCACTTCAAGTAATGGTCTTTGAGACTGACAGCCTTCTGCGCCTGAAGGGATCAGAAATACGACTGGGAAACAATTTGAATCCTAGCTCTGACACTGCCTTCCTGTATGACATTAGACATATCAGCATCTTACCTCAGGGTGCTGCGTAGGTGACTGTGGAAAATAATAATGCATCATCCTAAACTCCCCGGAGACTGGCTCAGACATCCTAAGCCCAATTGCCTCAGAGAGAAGACTTAAATCATATTCTAGGGGGTATTAAGCTCTGAGAGATATCAGAGTGTTCATGAGGTCTAAGCTGGGGATTCTTGCCAATTCTATTTTGAGAATAAACTCTGCTGCCTTTTAAGAAAACAGTTTGGAATGACACAAAAAAACCTCTGAGAAAGACCCTTTTCTTGCTGCTCTTTGCTACAGTTTGTCTGCTGAATGATGCAGCTCAACCCCAGAGGACTGTAGTAGACTGAAGCTTGAGATGAGAGTCATATTGATCAAGGGCAATGTCTACCTAACAGCTCCAAATAGTAGTTGATTTATGTGCCTATGTTCTATCTTATTATATATACTGTATTCCTATATTGTGTCCTATATTCATTTATACTCCTATAAATTTTGTTCCTATATGCCATAAAGAAGCTCTACCTGGTTTAGCAGCATTAGGAAAGAGTAACAGCAGCCCTTCTAGCTAAAATAATTTCATTTTATTCAGAAAGCTTCAGCAAGTTTAAAAGACATTCCTACCCTTTAAAAAAGTGTTTTCTCTGTGCTTCTTTCAAGGAGCCTAAGGACAACAGATCTGGTTCTCAGAAGTTGAGAAGGATGAAAATTCAAGGGTAAAGCTACTCTGTTGAGCATCAGAGGAAGGAAAGTAGGATCCTGAGATGTCAAGAATGAGAAAAATACAGAGATATAAATATAAGGCATTAGAGGAGTATAAGACAGGTGGAGAACAGGGGAATGTTTGGAGTGACAACAGTGATGGGAAGATGGTGGGAGCCAAAACAAGCTTCATGTCCTTCAACCTAACTTTGTGCTCAGAATAGCTTCAAATAGAGATAAAGTTGCTGTGCTTCACTGGGACTGATTGCTATTTATAGACCCGTATTTGTCCTAGTTCTGCAGTATTTATGCATTTTTTTCTTACATTAGAACAAACAAACAATAAAACTTGAAAACATTTGCTCTCAATGTACAACGTACCATGGGGCATCTATTTGACTTGTAAAAATAATACTTTGATACTGAGCTACTTTTAATGATTTTTAATGATTTTTTTTTAAAGCCATAAAGGTTCTAGATCACATAGTGTAAAAATTCTCATTTCTAAAATATTTCAAAAAATCAGATTAATATCTTAATTTTTAAGAAGTAACTTTTTGACATGAAGGATTGTGCTGCTTATTTTTACAGCGAGAGAGACACTTTAATTTTATAATTTTTTTTCAAGTTTTCATCCTGTGTCTACAAATGACCATCACTGTTCAAAAAGTTGGAGATTTAAAAATATTTCTATTATTTCTTAGTAAAAGCTTTGACAAATATAAAAACTATCCATCTACTCAGTATTCTAGCTTACAGGTTTCTTTTGAGATTCAAGCTCATTTATGAAGTTATTTAACTGTATCATATATCAGTTTTTAATCAGAAATTTTCATCAATATAAAAAATGAATGATGACCTGATATAGCCTGTTTTAAGAATCAAAAATTGAAGGCTGTGCATTCACCAGGCTATCTTTTTTTTTTTTTTTTTTCTTTTTTTGGAAATGTTCCAATAAGAAATGAAGGAGCTCAGTTTATCAGTAACCTGAAATGAAATGAAATTAAGCAATCATCTTGAAACTTTCTATATTTAAATCTTCAGATGTTTACACAATCAGAAGTTAAATGAATTATTTAAGTAAATTTTACACTAGCCAAAAAGAAAAGAAAAAGGACCTGTAGAAGAAAACAAAGCTACAAAGAGCAGAGGCAAGTAACTTAGGTTGTGACAAGTGATCTGCATCAATTACTAAGAATTTAATACTGGCTTCAAAGTTAGGTGAGACAAGAAAGGCTGAATTTGTCATTGGCTGAGAAATCCATTCCAGCAAAAGACTTTAGTACCTGAAAGTATTGTAAGATATTATTCAACTTGAATATGGAGGTGGGACTGGCAGAAAGGAAGCACCGGAGCAGTAGACAGGAGGTGAGAGGGGTGGTGGGAATGACAGTTGGGGAAGTGGATGTGAGAAGAGCCAAGAGTAAATGCAAAAATGTAAGATGCTTAACAGCGATCGAGAGAGTTGCCTTAAGAAGATGAGCAAGATACAGTGCTAGGAGAGTTTAGATGAAAGGATATCTATAATAAATGACAATATGATAAATTAGGAAAAACATGGGTCTTGTTTCCTATTTAGGTGATTTATGACCTTAGAAGCCTGAAGGCTCATGTGGTTAGTGTTCCCATAAGGGGACAGAGGTGGAAAAGCCTTATGCCTTATTATTTGCTCTGCTATGAGGGAAAATAGCTACAACCACCAATTTATCCCCTGTATTTACAGCAGAAAGTTGTGCTGATTATTTTTGGGAAAAAGAAAGATGTGGTCATCTGGAATGATGCCTAATGATTAAATAATGTAATAAACTATTGATACATCTTTTCACATGTAAAGAAGAGAAAAATGAAGCGTTACAATAGCTTGTATCAGACATGAGACACATCCAGCTCTTTCGACCTTATTTGAGAAGCACTCTGCTCTCCTGGTTGTGTGTTCAGAGCCTTGTCATGCTCCCTACCCTGACTCACCCTTCTAGTTTGTCTCAGGTATCATGAGGAAAGAGACAACAATGGGCACAGGAAGAGAGAGAAAGGCAACGAATTGAGTGAGACTTCAAGAAAACAAAGGGAGAAGACTGAAAGCAATAGAAAAATTGCATGCATCTGAAGAAAAATTATTTAAGCCAATCTAAACCAATACGTCTTGCCATGGGAAGCGAAATTTACCCTTGATAAAAGCATCTTAAAACCCAGCATGACTTTCTCCTGTGAGCTCCCAGGATTGTTGACTAAGCCATGTAGTCCATTCTGATATGTTATTGTAATCCTTGATTTCCTCTATGATTTAGGGATATTCATCACACTCATCTGTTGTGTTTTTTTAGTTTGACAGTATAAGCTCCCTGAGGACCAGGAATTGAGGGCCAGATTCCTAGATAGTGTAAAATATTGGGAATGCATTGACTTCAGAGGCAATTCTGTCTCAATTGCAGCACTGAAGTCTGGTCCTCATGTTTTTCACTTGCTGCCTGGCACTCTGCAGGGTGTACGTAGTAATAACAACACGACAATGACCGTCATTTAGAGTTCAGAGGATATCATACCATTCAGGGGAAGAAAAAAAAAAGAAATCTACATTCTGTAGCTACACCAATTTTTCACTCAAGATTAAAAAAGATTTTGTTGCATGCATGAAAAACACAGTGAAAAACATGCAGTAATTTAGACTTGATCTTCACCAATGTTTAGATGTGTGTCTTGAGTAAGTCTTCCTAGAAGATTTCCCATTTAAAAAATTACTGTCAAAACATTTTATGATGTTCTGGACTTTCTGTTCTGTGTGAAAAATCTACAGAGATATACTAAAAAAAAACCCTAGAAAATTTGTATGAAAATTATAGTTTAAAATTGCTTTTGCCCTTCCCATCTTTTTACAGCATTTTGAGGAACATCTACAGTTATTTAGTCATGTCAACAAAGTAATCTTGAGGGGAAAAAAAATAAGATCTGCAATCATTCCTTATAAAATGGTTATGCTTTCATGCTGTTTTTATAACAGTCTCCATAATAAAAACCCACAGAAATATTACTGCAAGGATTTAAGTTTTTTTTCAAAACAATTTCTAGGGATGGGTGCATTATGCTCATTTGGCATAATACAGGATAACAATTAAGCAGGGAATTGAGTATTCTTCCTTGAAAAATACTTTCACTCGAAAACCAAATCTAGGAATTCCATTTTTTACCTGGTTGTACTATAAAAGGCAATCTCACGAAGAAAATATCCTGTAAGACACGTTTTACATTGAGTCTACGGTATGCAGTATGTGGTAAAAAACCCAAAACCTTAAAATAATAAAATAAAAGGATAGAAGATGACCTTTTTATGCTCTCATATTTTAATGGATTTTTAGTTATAATGCTAATACAAATAAAGGTCATACAATGCTAAGATCCATAAAATGCCTTACCGTAACAGTCATATTTGAGGGATTTATACGATTAACATTACATAAAAGTGACCTTCCCTTTAATGTACTGGTATTATCATTCCCAGTGAGAATGACCTCACTTTGAGATATCTTATCTTATTAAATCATAACATTTTAGAAGACACCCCCTAATTTGCTTCTTAATGTAATTTTTGAGAAATTGTAATCCAGTGACAGCTATAACAGCTCTAATGCTTCCTTTATGCATCTATAGGTGACCTACCCATACTGTTTACCCTGAAAGCAAAATGAAGTTGCCCTCCTCCAGCAATTTGTATTGTAACAGAATTTTCTGTTTCTGTGCCACAGTAACTATAGCACAACAACTATTTTAAATAGCCTCAGTACTAAATTATAGCATTCCATACCTCGGAGGATATAAAGTGAAAGACTTTTTTAGAGGGTATAATAGAATAAACATACAGCTATATAAGTGAATTTGTAATTTTTTTATCAAAGTCAAAACCCAAGCAGAAGCAAGGTTTTAATTTATTAAATCCTTAGGTCCTAAAATTGAGTCCTAATATTTACCAACCTATAATTTTATATTGTTTCTCAGCCATTACCAATGAAAAAGGAAGTCTGTGAAAATAAAGAATTTAAATGAGAAGTAGACCTCAGAAAAAGAAAATCTCAAAAATTATAAGCAAGAACAAACAGATTTGTAGCTGTTCTTAGTCGTACTTCAGATACCTCATTTTTCTCCCCTAAAAGTACACTTTCATTAACCTATTTCTCTACAGAGATGAGCAGCAATAATTCTAGAGCACAATTTACCTTCCCAAGTAACTAAAAGGGGGTATGGACAGAAGGAAAGACAACTGTGTAGCTGCCTGGAATATAACACAGCTTGCCTCTAGCACAGGAACATAAGGAGCTAATTACCTTGAAGGTGCAAACTAATCAAGTTAGGGTGATAGCCTGCTCACATTATTCACATGAATAGCCCAGATGAGGTTACTGAAAATAGTGAGAAGTTGCTGATGAAACGGACAATAACATTTAAAGGCATATGCCCAAAGGGGTCAGGCCTCAGTCCCAATCCCCATTCTGTCTTACTGGTCCTAAAGTTCAGATGTCCCAACTAACACTGCATCTGAGCTGAACCCTGCGTGTTATACAAAAAAACGTATGAAATTGTTCTTTCCCCACATGTCTGTGGCAACCTGCTGCTTTTCCAGCTGTTCACCAATCCCGAAATGTAGTAACTATCTCCCTGTGTATAAAGCCTGAACAAACAAATACACATATCATGGGTATGGGTTCAGCTGGACTCATCTATTTTACACATGATGTAGTCTTTTGCACATGCATGATTTATCTATTTGGGACTGAAAAGGATCTCGAGCATCTCTCTGACAGGGGTATCTCATGCCCAAAGGGGTAAAACCATAATGCCTTGAAGAAAAAAATAGCTTGTGGATGGTGCCTGCTTTGGATGGCCAGCTCTGCACCAGTGCCATGTAGTTTAGGACTGTATCACCTTCCTATTTTTATATATACAGTCATATTGGAAGGTGAGACTTACAGAAGTTTGGATCAATGCGTAAAGGCCTTCCTACTCATTTAGAGAGAAGTAATATTGTTTGTTTCCCAGAAATGGAACAACTCTGATTTTCCTCTCCAAGCTGTTTTACACTGATGTAACTCCCTTCAGAAAAGTGATTTACATCATCATAAAGAAGAACAGAGTCAATAACTGCTGAGACAAATAAAGGAAATCTTACTGAGGCTCCTGCGTGCGTTTTTTAAAATGTTAGGTGAATAATCCCAAGAAGGGCACAATTATGCACCATAAAAGGCTGTTGCTACATCAGCCTCAAAAGGCTGGGGAAGGGTTGCACACCACCACAGCTGGGACAGACAAGTCCGACTGTTGCTTGCACTTCTCTCCCTAAACGGCAAACGCTTGACCACCAAGCATAAAAGTTTTTTGCTCACTGGATAAATGAATTAAGATGAAATATAAGGGGAGAGGAGCGCCTTTGAACAGTTCACGTTTTTCCCAGCTGCCACACTTGAAAGGAATAGGTACTCCTGCTCTGCTGAAGATACTGACCTGGAACTTTTCATAATGGGCAAGAGAGGAAATAGATTGCCGGTTTCTCAGATGTCTGTATGCACTGATCTTCCCTCCCACTTCTATTTGGCAAGACCAAATCCAGTATCATAAAAGTTAAAAAGGGGGGGGGGGGGGTGTTGCCTTTTTTTTTTTCCTCTGTGTGTGTGGTGGTGGGGTTTTTTTGTGTATTCTGAAAATTTGAAGATGATCAACTAACGTAACAGATCAGACGATGTCAACCGGCGTAGTATGAAATGTGGAATAAGGCAAACTATTCTGCATTTCATTTCTCCATCTGTAAAGAAGGAACTGTATTTCTTTAATTGTCCCTCAGGTAGGTTGTGAGTGAAGTTGAACAAAATGTCTCAGAATCTATAATCTATTGATTATATACAATCAACTGATTATATATCATCTATTGATTATGCATATCTTTTAATGATATACTATTTGCCAAAAATATTTTATTGGAATTACTTGTGAATTTTTCTGATTTTGGATTAATTATTTCAGATGAAAAGGTGTGTTTTAAAGATAAAGTAAAAACAAATTATGTGAAAACAGCTGCCTGTAAAACATATGAAAAATACTTTTAACTTTTCATTTAAAAAATTCCCCTTTAAAAAAAAAAATCAATTAAAGATGGTATGAACGTCACTCAAAACCAGTGAAACTTTCAATTATTCTCATATAAATATTTCAGTCAAGCTGAAAATATATTTTTTTTCTATTTTGAAGTTTGGCTAATTCACTAAAAGGAACCAATTCTTTGCTCAACCCTTCTTGTGATGATAAACTTCATTAGTGTGAGAAGGCAGAAATACATGAGTAGAATGTAATTAATAACTGAAGTCAATGTGTATTAATTGTCTGAAAATAAGCACAGTAAGGGGTTTTTTTATGTAGTTTGATGTGTATCCAACTCTAAATTTTCAAGGAGATTTAAGAGTTTATGTCAGAGATTTAATCACTTTTTCAGAGATAAGGGTGATCAGAGATAACCTTCAGGCGTTCCATAGTTTCTTTAAACTTTGATTTGTCATTAGGAGAATTACTTAGGGTCTGTTCTATTCCTGAATACTTCCATCTTTGGTATTCATGAAGGAAATGTGTATATGCTTTGGAAAACAAACAAATTGCCATTGAAATTTTTGTTGTTTGTAAAAAACTGATCTATTTTAAACAAATGTGGAAATGGTAGAAGAATAAATTCTACTTCTTAAATTGGTTTTATTCTGAGCTATATTCTGTATACTTTGCAAATGTATTAAATTTAAGAGACATGGGAGTAGTAACTGCATTCTTTCTTTCCTTTAAAAGAGGCCAGACTCAGATTATTCTTCAAATGATAATCACACTTTCAGCTCTGCTTTCATATATTGACAGTTTTAAACTTCACTGAGACACAATGCACTTTTAAATACCTAAAATATTTTCTTGATTTCCTGAAAAACACCTGCTTCCTGATGGAGGAGAAAGTAGAAATGACACAGAAAAATCCTTGTCTGCAATTTGGAACACCTCAGAAAATGTCACAGCTGGGATTTATTGGCTACAATAGTCCCATTGATTTCTGAGCATTTTGAGGGCCATCTTGAGACCTTCTGAAAGACCAGATTTGCTGTGTCAACTGTTATGTTATATTTGTGGTGGCAGGCATAGCCAGAGCCTGGTGGGACGCCACACGCCTGCACATATCTACTGGCTTCAGTGAGCAGTCAGAAGCATTTTGCAGGTGAAGCACGTGGCAGGTCTGAGGCTGGAAAGCCGGTGGCTCACCACAGTGCTCAGCTCATGAGGTTTTCAGGCCCGCTAGACACCGGGGCTATCGAGGTGTGCCTCCACGGGCCAACTTCTCATAAAGTACTGATTATTCAGTTTAAAGAACCATAAATTGGTTTTACTGATTAATTCCAGTTTAGGCAAACACTGAAGAAAAACCTAATCTTTCTGCAATTTTCAGATTGTCCTCACTTTTGCATCTCTTTGGCAGTTTCTGTAAGAAAAAGAGTTTGCTGTAATAATCCTGAGTGTATCTGTCAATTCCCAATCAATGTTTGAACCCATTGTCCAAAGTGTACCAAATTTGATAGAGGAATAATGATATCAAGTATAACAAGTTCTTCAATTTTTTTTTAAATGACTACTGCTAAATATGAACAACCTATTAATAGAGATTACAACTTAAGGTGTTAGAAAATCCAAACAAGAGGCACAGCACAACACAAAAAGAGTTCATCAGTTCTTCTATTACTTCTACTACTTTTTGTCTATGAAGTAGCTTTCAGAAACAGAAAATCTGTTCTTGAAATGAATTTTTTGAGTACGCAGTTCATAGTTAGTTAACAGTATCAAGTTTTCTGTAATTCTATGTATAAAAATAGTTATAGAAATTGAAAACACCAGCACTGCATATATGAATTCACATTTAATGAATTATTATTAACTTTGCAGAGTTGCTAATTCATTGTAGGAAAATCTCTTTCTTCAAGTTGTAGTTTCACTCTGAAAGAGATACATTAGATCACATTAAAAAATTATGCCCACAGTTATCAGGTACAGAACTATTACATTAAGATGAAAGTGTACAGAACTGATATTTGAAGAGCAGGACTAAATTAGATGACTCGACCAGGCGTTTCACATGAGTGTGCACCATTTAGTAGCTGAGTGCTTTTAGTAATAAAAAAGTTATGTTTTTTAATGTTTTTTTTGGTGGTACTAGTAAACTAAATGTTTGTTGATTTTAATTTATCATTTATTTGATTCACACAGTATTGTTAGCTTCCAGGGTGTGAGGGAACATGCAAATCATCCAATGGATGGTTTTGTTCTACAGTCCAACTCTGTGTTTCTTTCTCATGCTAAAACATGGCTCTACATGTGCCTCAGCACAAAATTCTGATCCACAAACATCAACAGAGTTTTGCTGTAGAGTCTGATGGGACCATATTTTCCACGAATTTACACCTGATTAACGATTGTAACAGTGAGCCAGAACAGCAAATAAATTGATGACCTGTGTGAGAAAAAAAAGAACTAATAGTAGATTAGTGATCAACAACATACCTGGCTACTCAGTTCTTACAGAACTGTTTAAAATCTTTAGATGTCCACAGAGATGTGTGTATTCTTATGAGTACCTAGAACTGCTGCCTTGGTGTAGCTTTTGCATGAGAGTTTTCAGAACAACACTTCAAGTTAGAACTACAAGTGTCAATACCCTGGACATCAGCTCGATTTCACTGTGAGTGATCTTCAGATCCATTCTGAGTCCATGTTTATAGAATCAGAGGAATTACATTTTGTTACTTATTCCCACTGCAGTTTTGCCTGTATTCTTCTGCTAAGGTTCTACAAATCTCAGAAGATCCCAAGAGGAGCTCTTTAACCAGAAATAACGAATGCTAGAAGATGCCCAGATCTAATTTGTATCATGCATCTCGACCACTCCACCAATGATCCAGTTTACAACGAAACAGAGCTGACTTGACTCTGCTTTAGCCCCTGGTAAAGCAGTTAACCTTATGGTGCTGAACCTTCTGAATATTATTGCAACAAAATATTTTCCATTCAGAAGAGTCTGTCTTACTTTCTCTAAGTGACTATTACAACTTACTAGCTATTTATTTCAGCTTTATTTTACTTCCAGCTACAAATGAGCTGTTCACTTAAAGTGACATAAATTTTCTGCACAGATTAAAGTGGAAGACATGAACCATTTACTGCAGAGAAATGCAATATTACAACTATGATTATATCACCCCTTCAGTCTCTGCAAAACCTTTTAATATGCCAGATTTATTAAAAAGTTCACGTTTGTCAAAATACCAATCAGCTAACACCAGTCATTGAGAGAGGAAAAAAATGAGTTGTCTGGGAAGAAGTACATTTGGTTTGGATTTCACTGTACTTAACAGCAGAAGATGTAGGATAATGTCTCAAAAATGGACATTCCTGGCATTCACTCTTTCTTTAGCTTTAGAAACACTGTATTCTACACTGCCAAAGGAACTCTCATGTCTTTCTCAAGCCAGAAATAAAGGATGAGAAAATCCTTGAGCCTGGGAGTCCAAGCCTTATTCTTTGGATGACCAGACCCAGAGCATTAGGCAAATGCATACAGACTGTCTCCATCCCTTTTG